>NW_028291946.1:2500-67678 GCF_963383615.2 Lipophrys pholis | reverse complement strand
CATAGCGGGCAAAGGCACAGGCTTCCCCTCAACAAGAGTTAGACACTCAGCCAATTCATCAAGGCGGATAGTGCCTGACTACGTTGATTTATTACCCTCATCCATTAAAAAAATCAGAGAATTGTGGGCAGTCAGTTTGTAAAGGTGGTGTTGTTGGTGACTGGGGTGGGGTCCTTCTGTCCCTCCCGATTTTGAGTTAAGTGCGTATACGATTAGAAGAATGACACTGACTACTGCGCATGTGACAAGGCACATGTACAAACGCTTCTTGTTGTAATCTTATGTATAAGTGTTTGCTAGGTCATGTCATTCCGTGCTTACTGCATATTGTTTCGTGCCTTTGAAACCGCACCTTCTACTGAAAGTAAACCCTCTCTTTGGCCAGACAGGATACCAAGATTCTTATTGACCATTTGGTTGATAAGGTTGAGTGATCGGCAAATTGAGTTGATCATCTATTCTTCTTGGTTGATCAACTGATCTTCAAGTAAAGACATCTGTTTATCGTTGTTGTCTGTGTCAATAATTTGACTACGTCGATGTTAGTAGACAGGGCTCAAGCTTCTGCGTTGCGATGCTCTACCACTTTTTTGCCAAAGGCTTATATCCGATTGCTTAAGGTGACCATCTCATCTAGTTTTTTAAGAATCAGCTGTTTGTTCTGTGCTTGTTCAGCATTCCTCGGCATGACTTACATGATTTCTTCCCTGACTTTCAGGGTTTTTTAGATTTCAGTCGCCCCTTCAGCAATATCCCTAATGATTGTACGGTCCCCAGGATCTCCCTTGAACTTTGCCTCGACCTCTTTACAGATGAACTCTAAATTCTGAAGTTTTCCAGTGACAATAGAGGCGTATTTTGTCAATTTATCACTCAGGACTGCCAACGATTTCTCTCATTTCGATTGGATCTGCCCTGTATTTTTTCAACATTCAATATTCTATAACAAATAATCAGCAGTCCTCAATATCTTCCATGAAGGTCCCAAATCTTCGTTTGCATTTATAATGAGATAGCTCTTGCTTTCTTTTGATGCTTGCTTTCTTTAATGTGATTTTGAACTTTGAACTGGTGGGTTCGTTGATTTCAATTTAAGGATTTTTTATCACCTTCTTTGTAGGCATGTATTCAATAGCTTATTTCTATTCTGATTGCTATTTCACATTGTCCACATACCTAAGATAAACCCCCTTGCCCCTTCAACCCATTCTCCACTAACTCTTCAACATATTGTATCAACCCGATATCATTCTTTTCTTCAAGATAGGCTAGTAATTCAGCTTGGTTTATTTCTAAATTTAAAGGAATTAAGCCGGATAGTTTTTTGAATAAATTTATACATTGGAACCTGTTGAGTAAAGGTAGGTGACTAGTCAAATATTTTAGGGAATGCTGCCAGAATGAAACCAGTAGTGAGCCCAATCATCCATCTGTCTTTCAAATGAATTACCTTGGTCAGGTTGATACAAAAAGTTTTAGATCTTCGAAACATCCTGCAACCCTTCCAATGATCCCGTCTTTACTTTCTTTTTCATATTATGGGGTCGAAAACAAGTTCTTTTTTTAATAACAAAATTATAATGAGCAAGGATATTGCAAAAGATTGTAGCTGTAAATAAGCAGTCATTTCTAAGTGAAAGAAGCTCATGAAGATAAAGATGGCACCATTAATATAGGGAGCAGAGTTATCACTAAGGATGAAATGAAAAAGTTGAGTGTTGAGAAGCTTGCTGAACAAGGCATCAAAAATTGGAAGGATAAAAAAGTTTAGATCTATGAAGTTGATTTGAATGACCCGATTGTAAAGAAAGCTTTGTAGAGGCAATCTTTAAGAGCTAGTACTATGAACTTTAACATTCGACACCTTCATCTGATAAAAAAGGCCCGGTCAGCAAATAGCGCCGATCCCAGAAATAAAAAGTAACCTCGTTCTAGCCAGCGAGTCACATCAAAAGAATATCCATAAAAAGTCAACTTGAACGAGTCTAATCTTCTAGTTCAATAAGACCCATAATTTCTCCTCAGACATCTATATTAAAACCCTTTAAATAATCAAGATTCAACAAAAATAAGCACTCCTATCAAACTAAGCCCATTGAGAATACCTTCGTGTGCTTTAACAAAAATTCTTTTCAGATCCCCAACTAACGGATTTGTAGGATAGCTATGGATATGAAAAATGATTCCTAAGGATGTTAAGCTATCTTAGATTCCATCAGATCTTGTCCAATAAATTAAAGGATGCACTAACTTCAATTTTACAGCTCCCAACCTTTAGATCAAAACCTTTCATGTAACCAAATTCTTCCTTACCACCGAAGTTCTAACTCAATGAAAAAACAATTTCAGCCATCAGGAAACATTAGTGCTATCCGGCAAAGTTCCCGGTCTGGGCAACAGAATAGATTTTTGTGGATGATCTCTTTCCACCTAATTAAAACACCCTTGGATTTAGTCATTATAATGATTAGCAGGTTGAATGGATGCAAGTTAAAAAGTTTGCTCCTGGAACGCAGCAAGGGCTGAAAGGACCAGCCATCTATGGAGTATTAGCTATATTAAGAATGTATGGTCATCAATTCATCGACACTCTAATTCCAAATCTAAAAATCAACTCGAAAGGACTATTAAAAACTCGTCTCTTTCTAAACGAGTATGGAGATACTCCTGTGTAGATTCCTACATCCCTTCTATAAAAAAATAACCCATCTTCACATTCTCAACCAAAAATGAAGCCTGGCCTTTTCTGATATAAAAAGCCTATGTAAAAGCTTATGGAACATACAAACATTATCTCTAATCAGCCCCTCACCTTATAAGACGTCCTAAGCTAACTGACAGGCATCCCCAACTTTAATCTAACGACCATCAGAGAAGTGGATCTTAAGGACAGTATCGTTATCGTTGTCAAAAATAGATAGCCTTACAAAGTACTCAGTGTGGTTAAGAGGGACATCGAAATAACTAACGGAACGGGGTAGAGCGAAGTGGTGCCTATGTATAAAGCAGATTATTTTATCAAGGCAGATTACCATCCCAAAACTTGCACTGCTAGTATCCAGGTAAGGACAGGACTAAGGTTCTTTAGCCTGAAGGTCAACGACTCAGCAATTGTAGAACTGATACAGCCAGATCGTAGGTTGTATCCAGCACACTAAAATTATAGCTATAGTCCAGGCTGGTTGATCATTTTTAATGATACACATCGTTACCCGCAATCGATTTCCAGTATATTAAAAGGGCCACTCTTAAGGTTCCTGAGCCAGGATTGTATACAGTGATGGTTGTCATGTTTAGTGATTACGATAGCTAACTGACCACATACTGCAGTGCGCGAATAGATGTTACCAATGAAAGACCATAACAGAATCTGATCCAAAAGGTATGAAAATAACCAGGCCTTCACAGATTAAATGAAAAGTTCAGTAACAAAAAGAGCAGGATAAATTGCAATTTCATACCTTTTTGATGAGAAGTTGCAACTTCTGTGGTTGAGATAATAAATGGAGGGGCTAACGAATCTCAATGGACTAGCAAAGGCCTAAAAAATGTATAACTAAAGCAGTTAGGACAACACCCAGCAGCATTATCAGATTCCGGCTAGCTATCTCTCCACCTGGACTAAGGAAGCATAAACTATTAGTGCTCCGTGTCCAATCCACCACCACCAAAGAACAAATGATGCAGCTTTCTGAAATGATGATGATTATGACACATGAAAAAGATATATTGGAGAATATATCAAGGATAAATATAAAAGAATGGATTTGTTTGGAGTGCAGATAGTGGATCTGTGGAGATGAAGTGCGGGATAAGCAAGTAGAGTATAAGATTGAGGAGTGCTCTAGAATTTAATCTCAAGAGCAATGTACTTGATATGATCTCCACTTAATATGGTGACCCGAATCTTGATGTCACCAAGTTCCAAAGTGCCGGATTTTAACAACATAATAGGCCGGCCTCGGTTAGTAACAATTCTAAGACAAGAATTCCCACCCACTATCGAAAGCCTCGGCAATTTTGGTGGAAGAGAAAAAGATATAAAATGGATGCGCATTAGCTAAATAATTTAAAACCCAATAATCTTTGAAAAACAAATCACTCCTGATGATATCCTCCAGGGTAATGTAGGCGACTGTTATCTTATGAGTGTTCTAGCTTCTCTTGCCTAGACACCAAATCGCATTGAAAGGCTCATGCTGAACTCAGATCCTAAACGTGGGATATATACCATCGTCATAAGAGAGGATGGAATTCCAAAAGAGATAGTGGTTGATGATTATGTCCCCGACCTACAAAGGCAAACCTATGTTTTCAAAGCCGAATAATTAATCCCGCGAGGTGTGGGTTATGATCATTGAGAAGATGTGGGCTAAGCACAGCGGCAGTTACAAAAAACATTTAACAAGGCTACCCTCTACATCGTCATGGATAGTTTTGGTCAAGGTCCAGCCTTCTACTTTAATTTAAAGTAGTAACACTGGCCTTACTTCTAAAACGCCTGCAAGTACAACTTCCCTATCTGCCCTTGGCAGCAATATAGAGTCAAGTGTGTCATAGATTGGTCTAATTCAAGGGCACTCTTACACAGTGATTGATGCTGTAAAAGATTAGGATACAAACCTCCGATTGATACGACTGCGTAACCCATGGGGCTAGATCTAATGGAAGGGCAGGTATAATGACAACTGTCCTCTTTGGGATAAAATCTCCACCAAGTTCAAGGAAAAGATCAAATTCACAAAAAAATAAGATGGTTTCTTCTTTATGGAGTGGTAAGACGTCCTGAAGTACTTCACCAGCTTTGATATCTGTTACATCCTTCCAGGGTCGAACTACTAATACGAGGAGTTTAATATCAAAAGTGGACAGAAGCGAGTATTTCGAATTTACCCTGGCCCAAAGCAGTAACACTTGCATCTCAAGTGCATGTGCAGAAACCTAACATTCATCAAGGCAAGTTAATAGCTCTTTTATCAAGAATTGATAGGAAAGTGGACTAGCCAATCACATATAACTTCATAAGTGCAGGTTCAGACTAGACCTTTAACAACGTCAACCTTACCTCTTCGAAACACTTTTAACCAGGCGTCTACCAACTCTACGTCAAATACGATGATGGCATCAAGTTTCAACCAACAATTATCACTCTGTCATCATATTCCAGGGATAAACCCGATTTCAAGCATCTTTCCAGATCGAGCATAAAGGAGAATGGCTTTTTGGCCAAAAGGTTTAATGAGTAATTCACTACAAAGCGGCCAATATTATAATGAAAAGTAGTATGAGGTGCGTTACAGCTTTCTTACGAATTCAAGGGGGATTTGGGCTACATCCTCATAACGATCTAACAAGGGACTCAAAAAAGTAAAATTAAAATAGAGATCAATCCAGAAGACTACACCAGTGTGGGACTGACCTTGAAAAAGCCATTCAAACTTCAGAAGAAGAATTATGAGTTGACTGCAGGACAGAGTATGACGGTTTTGTGCAGGAAGAAATACCTGTAAAAAATTGATAAAAAATTCTCATTCCCACCCAACCTGGTCATCAAAGAATCTCTGGACTGATTTGAATGATCCTCAATTCTCATCATTACATCATATTACAATATTATCATCAAAGAATAAAGTAAGACGTCATTTGAAAAGTCTCATGAAACAGCAATTTGAAGGAGGCTCCTATTATAGATGATGCAATTGGTTGACATAGCGATCGAAGAGTTGGTCTCCCATCTGGTCAGCATTTCATACCCATTCAAAGGCTTATTCCACGTTATCATCCTTATCCCTGAAGTCTAGAAATAATTGTCCAACCCTAGCTATTCAGCAAGCTACTCTGCCTCCCTTGTAGAGACCGCCCTCAGCCCTGGGCTTTATGCACCTGATCAATTTTATTGCCGATCAGACAAATCTTAGGCTTGAGGGCCATCAGCACCTTAGACTCCTGTAGCACATCAACCCATGATCGAACAGCTTAAAGCTATAAGTATGTTACTATCGGATGCTTGTCAATCGAAGATGATAAAAAAGCCATCGATTTGTTAATAGTGATCTCTTATCACTTGTCGGTATAGTTCTTGTCCGGCAGTGTCCCACAAGTAGAATTTACACTTTTTGCCGTTGGATAATTTCATGACCTTGACGGCATGTCTGATCCCTATAGTGGCTCCTTTCTTAGCCGGTCCCTCCCCCTTCAAAAAAATGATGTATAAAATGCGACTTCCCAACCCCTGAGTTACCTATCACATATACCTTGAATGATTCATCCTACATTTTGAATTACTTTCTTATTTGCTGGGATCTGATGAATTCATTTGATTTTATTGCTTTCAATCTAGAAGGTCTGCTCTAACGTAGAAGAGAATGTAAGGGCTTGAGCTTTGTTTGGTCGGTTAGCATTTGCGAACCCATGAATCATTGAAATCGTACCATTGGTCCACTGCTGTCCACGGCATTCACTGGTTAGATCATCACAGCTGTATAATGGCCACCATCAATACTCCCCGAATGCTTTATAATCCCATTTAGCACATATCCACCATCCACTCTCACTTACTTACTGGAATCAGACGGTTTGTCAATTTCCAATTTCTGTGGGACACTTACTCGATCATCCAGTTTACGTCTGCGATAGCCACCGAACTCGAATCGTTTTAGATGAATGATTAGGATAGGCGGCATCCTCCATAATGTGAGTTTTGCGGGTACAGCGAGTATTGCGCTTGTCTTTTTCACACTTAAAAGAAGATAGGTTTTACTACTCCTGAAAATTCCGGATGAGTTGCTAGAGATCTGTACTGGGCGTGCTCCAAGAAGAATAAGAACTCTTCGAAAGCTAAGGGGCAAGGTCATAAACTAATCAAAAGCCACACTCTCATTACCGCAGTCCTGACAGACCACCTTGCTCATAATCTGTCCCAAGAAGAAATCATAGACCACAGAATCATCGATTCCCCTCATGTAATCCCACCAGTACTTACTGTTCTCAGCCAAGGATTTTGCCTGGCTTGTTCATCTCCTTGTACTTTGGTTTTGACTTGACCCGGTTGCACTCCTCATGCATTAGGTTCATCAAGGTTATAAGGAATTCGTGCGAATCTTATTGTCCGTAGCCGAGGAACATATGTGACTTACTGCAACTGCTCGTTTGAGATCGTAAGTGCCAACTGATGAGGACCGACTGCGAGTGGTTTCATACAGGTCAGAATATTCACTAATGATACGACCATGTGCCTACCCCAATTTTTTCATTGAATTTGGGCAGTTGGAAAAGGACATTGCAGAGTGCTATTTAGAAAGCAGGTATTCCCAATATTGTTCAGACCTCCCAGTCCTCTATCTTTGCCTTTGCGTTCATCTTGGGTTGGGTAGGAGGAGGTCTCAGAAAACGGGTATGAGCTAGCCGTATTGTTGTATTTGAACGGATCGGTGCGTTTTGGCTAATTTTTGTAAACTCCTGAGGGTATGAGAGAAGGCTGGATGGCAAGTTCTCGATCTCTGTCACTAGTTCTGGAGCTAGGATACAAAGAAGGCATTTTGTTATCAAGCAATGGATAGTAAGATTATTTATACCCAGATGCCTTACTAGAGCTACTCTTGGTGACCGAGTATCCTATCTGAGCCTTCCTCTCCTCAAACTTCGGCTTTGAGGCACGGTTGTACGTATTCATTTTTTAACAAATTTTCAATTACTCCTAAACTACGGCTGCAGATAATCTGATCTTTAAACTAATAAAGCATAATTAATCTATGCAGTGAATACAAAGCTTGCCGGCTGACCGAGGCTTCTAGAGCTTGTTCTTTCCTATGTTTCCTGCTGTAGCCTGTATCCCTACCATAGGAACCCTTGCTCATGCTGCTCTGGCTCAATTTCTATCTCACTGAGTAGTGGTTTCGCATTTTCCACCATTTTTAATCTCCTGCTCTATGTCTTGGACATCACGTGGCTACGTCCAAGCGATCATGATCTCCAACAATCCTATCCCTGCCAAGCCACCCAAACAGGGCCCTCTCCCACCATGGGTAAATGAGGCCTACCGACGTGACAAACACTGCTAGAAAGGAAAGCGAGGAACAGTGGAAGCCACCTCGCACCTCTCACTTGCCACATCTGCGGCTGCATACTACGCATGGACCACCACTGTGTCTGGATAAACCAATGCGTGGGTGCTAAAAACCATCGTGCTTTCTTTCTGTTCATAATCTATTCCTTTTCCATCGCACTGCAATACCTTTTCTATCAGTGAACTTCTACGTCTACCACTTTGAAGAGCTGAACTTCCTACTCAATGCACTGTGGATGGCCTGGCTGGGAATTGGTCTGTTCTTGGTGTTTGGGCTGGGCTCATTAGGCTTGATGCAGATATTTTTGATTGGGCAGAACCAGACCCAGCTGGAGCTGATGAAGACGAATGTTACCAACCCTTTCCAAAGGCCCTTGTGCAACATTTACGATATGGGAGTGATTGCGAACTACGTGGACTTTTTTGAAGGGGATACCTTTTCTGTGGTTGCCAAAAGCCAGGAACCCCTCCATTCGATGGCTGCGAGTACATCAAAATCCCTGCTGTCACACGCTAGTAACTCTAAAAACTCTCTCCCTTGCAAAAGCAAACCCTAAAATGGGGCTGCTAGTACAAAACCTTCAGCTAGGCAGTCACCGCCGCCAAATAAAAATACTCCGACAAAGTCTTTTCCTTCCAAAACCAGCTGTATCGCTACCAGGACCTACCCACTAAATGAAAAATCATTTATTATTATCATGAAAATAGAGAGGTAGTGGCTAGAGGTGCTTGTGCAATTAGCCGCTGCTGTGATGGTGGATGTGAGGATGGCAGCTGTGATTGGAGCTGGAGATGGTCTTTTGCTTGGATGTGGGATTGATAGTTGTCGTATCTGCTGTAGGGTGGTATGTTTAAGGGATTGGGGTGGCTATTACAATGGTTGTGCTATGCACTAAAAAAATCGAGAAACCTTTCTAAGGCACTCAACTGGTGCTGCATCGGTTACTTCGCAACAGATTTTTTTAATAAGCTTATTACAATCTAAAGCCTGCTTTTGTGCCTGTCTATTGACTATCACATACTGCCCATAACAGCCCCATCATACTAAGACTTTCAGTTCCATGGCCATTCCTCCTTTACAGCATCCAATCCAGTCTCTACCTCCAACTATTCCAACCAAACTTTCACCTACTAATCCCCTTCTCAGCCTGCCTCTGCCTCATTACGTACACACTATACACCTACCTGTCAACAAACAAAAGCATTCACCCCTCCTCCTTACGCAAACTATTCCACCTCCCTGCTCTACTCCTGATCACCCAGTCGGCCATCTCTTTCACCAAGGCTACTCATCACCTAACTCTTCGGATGTCATTTCATCTTGTACTACGTGGAAATACTCAGACTGTGGTTAGTAGCTAGAGAGTCGACCCTGGCTGGGTGGTTTTAGGAAATGAGGCCTGTGCTTGATTAAAGGGATGAAGGAGAGTGGTATTCGCATTTGAGCTTGGTGCTTGGGTATGCTTATCCATGTGCAAAGGGGGTGCCTTTTCTAGCCGTCTTGTTTGTAATATCGGATGCGATGGCTGCTATAGTCGGCAAACATTTAGGCGGCATAAAACTGCCCTTCCAAGACAGCAACCGCACACTCGCTGGCAGCACAGCCTTCCTACTGACAAGCTTAACACTAGGCACGACCTTCTCCCTACCCTTTATCCCAGTGCTAATAAGCTCCACCTCAGGCACCCATCCTCTAAGGCTACAGCATCCTCCTCGACAAACCTCAGCGTGCCGATGACAATGACCCATCTTTACCTATTCTTCATGCCCTGAAATTAAACATTTTGAATACAAGATATGCTTTAGCCTAAGGAGGAGGAGATCAACCTATAGCTCACTTAGGCAGTGCTTGCTGATGGAAGGTATGAGAGGTTCGTGGCTTGGGGAACAGAGAATGGGGGTGATCATGAGGGATGTAAGGATGCCGGTGGCTTTTGGTCCATACGGGTTGGTTGGCATTGCTGCAGAAAGAGATCTGCCATCCAGTATGGTAGTAATAGGAGTGCCCAAAAAAACTTATCATCACTCCTGACCTTGACCCTCAAAATCCCCTAGCTGCAGCAAATAATAACAAAGATAAAGAAGCACATGGAGAACGACAAGGATGACCACGACTTCAAGATGCTGATGCTGTTCTTCATCTACTAGAGGCTAAAAGGCCCAGACCTCCTTTTCAAGCCCTATTTCGACATCCTGCCTCAAAGCGGGTTCAATATCCTTGAATGGAGGAGGAAGTACCCTGCTGTGCTATAGTTCTTGCACCTGGACAAAGAGATGAACTGCCTTGAGAAGGAGATCGATGAGGTCTTTTAAATCTTGTACACTATATTGGAGGAGGAGCATTTCATCAAGAAATTCGATCTCACCAAGCAACAGTTGAGGTAGGTATATTGGTGGGCTGAGTACTGTCTAATGACACGGTCTTTTGGATGGTCGATGCCTTCGACCTGCATGATCCCATTTGCTGATATGCTGAACCACTTCGACAACGACCAAGGTCACCCACTTCATCCTCGATCTTAAACAATAACTAACCACCAAAACCTCATAGCTCTATGAAGTCAAGCATCATACCATAGATTGCACTCTTTTCCCGGCCATCAACACCAAGCCTACTAAAACACTCACCAGCAAGTTCGAGAAATACTGTCAGGATTACAAACTGCAGCCTCCTGAAGGCCGACCCCAGGCAAAGCTGCTGGTCCAGAACCACACCTTCAAGCTCTTGAAAGAGTAGGCGCTTGACCTGAGAGAACTGCTATTTCTTAGACTCCAGCTGCACAGAGGACAACGACTCATAAGACTAGTAGAAAGAAAAGCATGAGAAGATAGTGAACAATATCAAGGAAGGTAACTCAAGCGCTTGAAGGAGGACAGTTGTTACCAAGATATCCGCATATCGATTGAAAGGACTGTCCTGCAAGTACGTGGATGATGAACTACTAGGACGAGTAGGAAAAGAGCTGGGATGCCTACAGTGAAGATTCATACCTCATAACCTCTACCACCCACCCACATCCATTCCTAAAGGATAGCAACTTAAGTACAGCTACGGCAAACGCAACAATAAATTCTTGCTGACTTACTACGGCTTCGCACTAAAGGACAACCGCTACGATTCATATTCATTCCGCATTACAATGGACTACTTTGACCCCAAGGTGCCACTCTAGCACGTGCCATAAGAAATGCTGTTTTTCTAGTCAGCCATGGGTCTAAGGGAATGCGAGCATTACTAGTACAGAGGCAGAAAGTGCAGCACTAAATAGCTGTCCCGCTAGATCAGACTGAAGAGTCAGTACTTCTGTCAGCAGCTGTTCATCTTCCTGAGGGTGTTCTGCTGCCCTTCTATAAAAAAAGACTTTGGAGGGAAGGAGCCAATGGCCATGTATGCAACTACTATAGCTTACGAATAGTTCATCATGCAATTCTATCGGTATATTCTGGCCTTCCTCAGGAAGAGACTGCCCTCCAAACCTGACTCTGTTGATACCCCATGCTGCAATCCATCACCAACCTCATTGACAACTACCATCGCATTATTGATCTCCAGCAGGCTGTAGTCAAAGCAGGGCTAGAACTTCTGCTGATGCTGAAGAATAACATCCCTTTGAGCCAAGCTATAACCAAGCTGCAAGATGACTACCCACCTGCTCTCTGCATAAAACTAGCCCCTTACATCAAGAACCTGGCTTCAACTGAATCAGTGCTGCGTAAAAAACTGTGAACAGAAATAGAAATAGAATATCTGACAAAACATTTTTTTCATTCGTCTGAAATTTAGAAAGAACTCTAATTCTAAAGGTTGCGGTTGTGAGGTGGTGATGGTATTGGATTCGGACGAGTAGGCTAGGCCAGGGTCACTCCTCTCACATACTCTTAAAAGCTACCTCACCTTCTTTGCTGGCAGGGTCATCACATCGAACTCCACCTACAAGTTTGAACTCGTCGGCAATAAGTTTTAGTTAATGATCTTTACCATCCTTGCAAGATTCTCATGCGATAGCTTTTATATGTTGTGGCATAGCGCCCTTCTCTATGCGATGGTCACTGGCGCCTACTGCTTGTGAAGTGGTCTGGGCACTGGCTCTGTTCTTTTTGGGAGAGGGCCATTACAGATTTTGATGTAGTACTGCTCTATCTAGACTGTCATGCGGTAAATGTCAGTGGTCTTGGCATTGTAGCGGTATGAGTTAAGCCAGATCTTATTGACGTCAGAGTGGAATTAGCTGGAGGTGGAATACTCCTCTCTATAAAACTTGTGCTCGATGGAGCTGAGGTCCATGGGATCCTTAATGATCATCGAGTATTCCGGAATGCCCATTTCCTAAGGGTTGACAGGCTGCAAGAAGGGAGCTGCGTTTTTAGTGCTTTTTAAGAAGCTTCAAAATTTCATAGGATCTTTTAAGCTCCTCATTTTTGAAACGCGGGGCCTTGATTTCGTCCTTTTTTCTTGGGCTTGGGATGAGCAGGGGGTTTGTGCTAGGTGGAGGGGTGATCGTCTGGTTAATGTCTGGCCTTGATGGCCTATTTCCTAGCCTTAAGAGAGTCAAGCGGATAAGTCTGAAGGGAGTATCCTGTCGGCAAGTTCCTATTGATAAACTCAATTTAATGGGGGGTAAGCTGAAATGGCGGCATCCTCTTTGTCAGCTAACTAGAATTAGATTACAGCATATTATTAATGACAGCGTGCACTTATCCAATCACATTGTCCATCAAAACAGATCTATCTCCTCCTATCTCACAAGCTCTTAAGAGTACAGCTGCCATTCCTCTCGCGGGGTCTTCTCTATCCTCTCTTCTTACTACTGCTCTTGCTTTGGCTTGCAGTGGCTGCCTCTTCTGCCAGTGTCTGCCCCTTTTGTAAGGGAGTACTATTTGCTCTCTTTGAACTGCTCAGTCACACTCAAGCACATCAAGTGGTGGTTCACAATCACGCTCAAGGTCTTCATCGGGTAGTGTGGGTCAACCCAGTGTCCCTTCCCTTCTACCAAAGCATTAACTTCTGACAGGACCATCTCCAAATTGAACTTGTTGTTGTTCCTGCTCTTAAAGTTCACGTAGTAACTGCTTTGCTCAATGAACTAGTCTATCAGCTCTTCCAGGGCTTGCTTCATGGCAAAGAATTATGCTTTGAAGGCTTTCTGGACTGGCAGGATCTTGTGCGTGAAGCGGCCGAAAGACTACCCTTGTCTTGTTCGGTTCATGAGATCAGCCACAACTGTCCGTACTTCTACTTGGTCGGATCGACAGGCAACGAACACCACGCACTGATGAGCAAAGAGACCCTCACGTCAGTCCGGACCTGTCTGAACAAATGGTCAGAAGAAGGTATGGCCGGATAGATCCGCTGGACAGCCTGATAATGGGCACACCTCTGCAAGAAAGGCCTCTGCTTCCTGATAGGTACGCTGCTCCCTCCCCTGGTCACAAGTCAGCAACCAGCCATGCATTTCACCAACCTTCAAATGCCTTATCATAATTGGATAATCAGCATTTCCCCCTTGGTCAGGGATTTGACCAGCATGTATCTCATTTCGACCTAAATAGCACTCTTCTTGCCCTCGAGGATCGATTTGGCAGCCTCTTCGAAAGACAGCTGGTGCTAGTCGATGGCCTGGATGAGTTGGCGCTAGTGCTAAGGAGACCAGTAGTTCCTTTTGTCAGTGTTGAAATAGGAATGGTTGATACTGCCATCTCCATGCCGAATTTACTCCCCTGACAAGCTCAATCTCATGTTCTTTGCATACTCCACATAATCAAACATTTATTGGATGATGTGAATATTCATGCTGTTTCGCCCTTGTCTCTGGCGTAGGGGCAGAATAGACAACTGGCCTCCATTTCCAGTGCGTCCTGGGGCAGATGGCCTCCATTCCTCCTTTTCTCCTATATTAAGTTGCGACTAAAAATAGCAAAAAACCTGTCAAAGTTAAGCGACCCCTCCCTCTCCAAGTCGGGATCGAAATTCCTCTTGCCACTGTACATTTTCTTGATAGAGTCAAACCTGACCTAGTTCTGCTCGGGCTTCAGTTCATCCCAGATCCTGCGAATGATGATGACCTACTCCTTGCTCAGACCCTTGTTCAGATAGTTCTGGATCGGAAAATCAGACACATGCTGGTCAGCGCCTTCGTTCCCCATCTTTCTGTAATACAATATTATTAACTAACTATTCAATACTCATTTATCATTGCTTGATCAGTCCACTTGATTGCCAATGCTTGTAAACTAGTCTGGTCACCATCAGTCAAACAGTCAGTCAGTCAATATCAGCTACAGTCAGTCAATCAATATCAGCTACAGTCAGTCAATCAATAGCGAGGCTGTTAAAGCAGCAGCTTGAACAGGCTTTTCTTTTTGGGCCTTGGATGACTGAAGATCCAGGCAACCTGCCCGTGTGTCAAGTGGCCTCGTCTAGCCAGATGGGTCGACCTCCCACTACTCCTAAAATACTCAGCCAGCATACTCTCCAACTCTCCATCCACCAACCCCCTATCCAACTTGAGCCCCATCCTCCCTACATCCTTCATCTTATAGACGCCGAGAGCACTGCCTCCACCACCACCACCCTCCAACTCACAAAGGAAAAAGTTTAAGGCGGTGATCTCCTAAGCCCTCGAGTTGATCTAGTGCAGGTATACAAAATGTATGAACTATTGGTAGCTGACTGACTAGCGGGTGCTGTACTGCTGGCGGAAGAGGTGGAGGATGGGGTTTTATTTAAGGTCGGGTTGGTCCAGCACTTAGAGTGCCTAGGCTAAGCGGATTTGGGATTGGCTGGAAAGCGGGTTTGATCTCTTCTTTTGGAAGATGTTTTGAAGGACAGTGGTCACTTCCTCCAGGCGTGAGTAAAAGGGCTAGTCGATTTACTGCCTCAGCATCATCTGAAACAACTTGACTTCCATCTCCCCACTGTGCTGTGTAAGATTATCAACCAGGTTGTTCATATTCTAGAGGACGAGTGAGTCCAGCCCGTACTTCTTCTAGAAGTACAGGAAGCAAAACTTTTATAGGGACTCAGACTCTTAAGATCGTTTCCGGGCTGCCATTAGTTCAGAAATAATGCTTTTGACGGCCTTCAGAGACATCCTTTTGGATGGTGGCAGTCCAGCAAGAGAACCCTTGCTTCTGACCGTGGACTGTCTCTTATGTAGAGGAGATCTTGAAGTCCTTCTGCCAGAACCCTGCACATTGATCTCCCTCAGCCCACTGCCCACCCTCTCCGTACCACCACCACCCACCCTCTTCGTCAACAGCTGCATGAGCTTCTTATTCTCCGCCTTCTCCTCTCTCAACTCCTCTTTCAACTCGTTGCAGAGTTCAACCATCCGGTCGTAGTCCTCTTGCCTGTCTTTGATCATCTCGTTTTTGAAGGGGCTGGCTGAGTCAACGATCTTTGCTATGGTTGGTGAGATCATCTGCAGGTTGGGCTCGGTGGTGGTGGGAGGGGGCTAGGTCAGCAGCCGGTCTTGTAAAGCGAATAGGTCATCGATGAATTCGGCTGTGGTATTGAAGACCAGGTCGAAGGATTCCTCCTCCCTCTCGATGACGGACTTGACCATGACTGACATGATAAGTTTGAGGATGGAATAGCGTGCCTGCAGCTGGTTGCGGATGGTGAACGGCATCCCTTTTCTCCTCCATATTAGAGTCAAAAAGCTGTTTCTTGACTATATCCACACTATTCTTGTAGTTCCTGAAGTGCATCTCAGAGTCCTCTATCTCCTCGAAGTTCCTGCAGATCAGCTCGATTATGAACTCGAAGTTGTGCAGCATCATGGTCGGCAGCTCACAGCACTAGGGGATCTCTGGCTCAGGCTACGGCTTTTTCGGTATCCGGTTGTTGTTCAGCAGCTAGAGACTCTCCACCTGCAGGAGAGTGTTGTAGTCGTCGAAGTTGTTGATAGTGATGGTCAGGGTGGCAAGGCTAGGCATCAGCTTGAGAATGTGGGCAGTCTAGGAGATGCTGCGGATAGGGTTGTTCTGGAGGTCAAGCCGGACCAGCTTCAACTGTTTGAAATCCTGCGGGAATCTACCGAATACGATTGCCGCGCAACAGCAACACCTTCAAAGAGGGCATCCTCCTCAGCTGAGGTATCAAGGCATCTAGCTTGTCAATGAACTTGAACTACAAGTTGAGCTCTTCACAGTCAGCGTTCAAATCGATATCCTGCATAGTTGAGTGAAAGATCAGGTAATTTCATAGTCTGCGCAGCTGGAGGAAGCCCTACCCTACTGAGTCGCAGTTGAAGTGGATGGAGATTCGGGACCTGCCTGGCAGCATCACGAACTACTTGAAGTTGCAGCCTAGCAGTGGACTGTCCAGCCTCTTCTTCCCTCTGCCCATGTCCTTCCCTTCCATGCCTAACAGACAGTCGCCATTGACATTCAGCGAGACAGCTGGCTTCTTCCGACTGAACAAAGCCAGGCTGATCTCGTAGTATCCCTGATAGACAGTCAGGATGCTGGTCTTATCCTTCTCCCAGATGTAATTGTCAGGCATCAGGTTGTTCAGCTCCACCTCCCACGGGATCAACCCTCCTGGCTTCAGATCGCCTGTCCGCCACTGCCACCTTCCAAGCACGTTCTACACGTACAGTCCCTCTCTGATCTCTATCTGCCTCCTACATGACTCTGGAAAGCTCATCCTTTGAAAGCTTGTTGCCCAGTTCATGGTGGATATCCTTGAGAGCATCGTTGACGTCATCTACGCTGGGCTTGCCATCTGCCAGGGTGCAGGCTTGCTCGATAGTGGCTTTCTTAATCAATTCCTATTCCAGGTCAGAGATCCTGGACCGGATCGAGTTCAGCTCGGAGAGGTGAAGGTCTTCTTGGATAGTTTGTTCTACAATTTCTAGGACTGCCCTCTCCAGCAGCTCTTTGACCTCAGTCCATTCCTCCTCCTTCTTCCTGCGCAGGTCGAAGGAGGTGCTCTTCTTGGTCAGCAGGCTGGAGTTGTACATGTCCTTGGTGACAAACATTTCTAAGTTGTTTTAGAACTGTCTGTTCACTGACTTGAGCTGCCCTTCAAGGATCTCGAGCTTGTGCTAGGTGTGTTCTCTGAGCAGCTAGAAGGACTCTCCGATTTCCTCTTTGAACTGCATGTTGTTGCTCTAGTAGATCACCCTGCTCTTGAACTCCAGCCAGTCCTTCCGATCAATGGCGTTCACCGCCACCTCCTCAACCCTCTCCCTCAACTCCTCCACCTCCACTTCCAGTCCTCCCTTCCTGTCCCTCATCATCTTCACCTTCCGATCCAGCTCCTCTCTCAACTCGCACACCTCCTGCATGCACTCCTCTACCTGCGACTCCATTCTCCTTTCCCAGTGCCTTGAAGTCCTTGCTCTTGGAGATTGGCAGGGCTGGTTCAGAGGGCTGCTGTGGTGGTGGTGGCTGTTGCTCGAGTCTTGTGAGCAGGGCTATCTTTTGCTACAGTTCGGTGGTCTTTTTCATGAGTTCTAAACAGACTGATTCTGTGGAGTGAAGCAGGCCTTCTTGGCTGGCCTTCTCCTCATGGAAGTCCAGCTTGTCACACTTGTTCTCGATGACCTTGGTGAGTTTTTCGACAGTGGTGATGTCGATCTTGGACTCCAGAATGCTGCAGATCTCTTCAATGGTCGGTTGCAGTCTTGCCCATGAACTCCTCGAATTCAGCGCGGTTGACCTTCTTCTGCAGCCCTACAGCCAGATTCTGCTTGGAGGCCTTGGTCTCTAAGGCCTAGTTGAACAAATGGGTGCTGACCTTATTGGACACCATGTTCTGCAGCTCCTGCAGCTCGCCTATCGTCACCATCCCTGACACCCTCCTTGCCATTTCTTTCTGACTCTCCTCAGCCTTGCCCCGAGCCACCGTCTCCTCATTGCGGTTGGTAATCAAGCTCAGCTTGTGCTAAAGCAGGTGCTCGGTAGTCCTGTCAATGTACCTTTCAAGCTTGAGTCGCAGATCCGACTGTTCTGACCCCTTCTCTAGCCCGTGCAGTTCTTTCCGCAGCTACGACCTGCGCACGTAACTCGGACAGGGTCTTTTCCACATCCTCGGGCTACAGCTTCTTCTTGTTGGAGAGTTCGAGCTCGGTGATCCAGCGCGTCACGTCCATGCTGGTGGCCTTGAGGGACAGGAGGGAGTTGATTTCTTCTCTGGGGACCATTCGTTCCAACTGCAACATCTCCTGCTCCTGCATTCGGAAGGACATCAAGGATGGCCTTGAAGGCAAGCTGCACCACTTCAGGCACCCCCTTGCTCTAAGCAGCCTGATAGACAACCTCAGTCAAGCAGCCGAGTCCCTTCTCCTGGCCTGGCCTGAGCGAATCCCGCTTCTTTTCTACTTTCATTAAGATTGAGATTGGACGCTGAGCACAGCCAGCCTGAGAAAAGTATCAATCAGTGGAGATGAGTGCAGCTGTTGCTCATTCTAGAGCAGCTTGGCGATGTAGGCCTGCTCCTCCAGCAGATCCTGTCTGCTGGTCGAAAGCTGCTCTCGATGCATGTGGTTCAGCTACCTTACCCCTTCGCTCATGCTCCTGTTCAGCTCCTTCCTCAGTTCTCATCCTGTCTGGCCAGACACTCCTTCCTCAGACGCAGTATCTCATTCCTGTAACGCGCCTGGTTTATCCTGACTAGCTTCTGCTCGATCTCTTTCACGCTGTCAAGGTGGGGGATGTTGGCTTTGATGGTTGTAACGGCATCTGCTAGGCGTTGGTCCAGCTCCTTTCGTTCAGGGTGAAAATGCTGCCGGTTATGCTCTGGCGGATTCTGCCCAGCACTGTGAAGTCCTGGCTGTTTGTGCTTCACGAACTATTGGTAGAGTTAATCCAGCACCTTCATCACTTGGAAAGCTAGAGATCAAAGGGCGGTTGAACAGCTCAGCAAGCAGTCCCTTATTCAAGCACCTTTGGACAAGATCCTGCAGCCCAGAGTGGTCAGCAGCCTGACCCAAGCACATGCCGATAAAGCTGTTCTAGAAGCAGCCTCACTCCACAGCTTAGTCATGAAGATAGGTGGTGCATGTCCAGCGACAATGCCAAGTGCTTTGCATCCTCAATGAAGGAGATGAGTTGAGTGATTTTGTCAATGAACTGTGGCAGCAGCTTGACAATGATCTTCTTCTCTGCAATGCTTCTGGGCTAGGGCTTGGCACCCGCCTCAATATCCATCCTCTGTTAGTCTTTCAGAGCCTTATCGCTTCTCACCAGGTAGGGGTTGTGCGGCTGAGAGTGGTTCCATTGTACCACCCGCAGCTACTCGTTCTCCAGCTCAATGGTCCTTCTCAAGAGTGCCAGCTTCTCTCTCATCATGGCAAGTCCATCAGCTTTGAACAGGGTCTCCTTCAAGAGCGGATGGATGATCTGCGCCAGGTAGCAGAAATACCCGTAGGTCTTGACTGAAAAGGCATGGTGTTTGGTCCCTTTCTGCATGAGCAGCTAAGCATTGGGATGCTCTTTGTTGCTGAGCTATCTGAGCTGCTGCAGGACTTTCTTGCGGGTGTCCTCGAGAGTGCGAGTCTCTGGTCTTTAATGCGCCCACACTTTCTTGATGTCATAGTGGCGGGTGTACTTTTGCAGGGTCGACTGGGTTTCAATGGTCTTGAAATCTGGCTCAGAAAGGATCTGCACCAGAGCTGCCGAGGTGCGGATGTTGCCATAGATGGTAAACATCTCGTTGTAGTCCTTGACCTCATGCTCTTTGTGCAGGGTCAGCTCTCCAAACCTCAGGATATCATGCAGCGAGTCAGCCAGTCTCTGCCGACAGTACAGGTGCATGGTGTCTCGCTAGACCACCACCCAGTACCGACAGACCTCAATGTCAAGTGGGGTCTAGCCACCCTTCAAAGCAATCACTTTGGCATACTCACTTTCGAAGTAGCAGGGCTGGAACCTGCAGCTGTCCCACCAGACCAGTCCGTCCTTGCCAGTGAAGGCGAGGATGTCCTTGCCGGCTGGAGCGATGCTGAGCATCTTTGAGTAGAGAGTATGAAGCTGCATGCATCGGTGAGGCACTACTCTTTCATAGTTGGGCAAGCACCTAGAAAGAGGAGGTGGAGTGCTCACTCTCAGACTGATTGTGAAGTCACCCTCGATTATGAGGTTGAGCTTCAGTCCAGACTTAGTGTAGACGATGAGTTAACTGTCACTTTCAGGGATTATTTCTTTGGGCTCGAAGCAGTTGACCGTATTGGTCTCGAAGAACTTGTTAGAAAGGCAGACATGCTCCTTTAGCTGGGGGGTTGTAATACTGCCTTCAAAGCTAAGGTTGCTCGAATAAATCAGAATCTCTCGGAGCCTGCCCACCCAACTCTTCTTGCTCTTCACCACCAGAAAGCCACGACCTTCTGCAGCAATCGCCATTGCCTTTATCGAGTACTCTGAAGGGTAGAGGGATCTCAGGCAATCCTTCACTCTGCTCTTTAACGGCATAGTGGCTGGACTTGGGCTTGTCAGGCTGTTTGCCTAGCGCAGCCAGCCTGACCCCCCTGCGTAAAACAGTCGGTTATTGCCTGTCATAAACATCTTCTGCACCTGCTCTCGGTTGAGCACCGTGACAATGTGCAAGTCTGTAAGGGAGTTGCCATCCCACTAATACAGCCGTATCTCAAAAGGAAAGGCAAGTGCACAGATGATCTTTCGTGAGCTGCTGGACCATGCCACTGCACTGATCAGTTCTGGGAACTGAGTTCATCCAAAGCCCTCCATACCATCCCAGCCATTAGTCCTGACTCTCCAGCGAACTACTGGGCAGTTCAAGGCTATCCGTCTTCATCATGAACAAATGTCTGTCCACTGTGATCCACACCCCAGGCCAGGGTGTGCTCCCCACCAGGCTGCATGATCCGGACTGGATCCTTGAAGATATGGGGGCTGGGACCGGCACTGAGCTGAGGAGTTGAAGCTGATCACCGCACTGGTAGTAGGGCTGCTAGAGTTGGTCTCCTTCTTGGAGGAGAGGGTTGTTCTTGTGTTCTGCCTAGGATACCTGCTTGGCAAGGAACTAGTGTTATAGGAGTGAGGTGTCTGGATTGTCAGTGGTCGTGAAGACAAGAGGGGGGTTGGCTGCGGGGTTGAGGAGAGGAGGCTGTCGAGTGAGCAGCATGAAGCGAGGCCTAACAAATCTTCGAATAGGTGCCCTCATACTATTTTTATTTTACCCATGCAGAAACATAAATTATTAGGACTAGTGCCTGATATCTATCCATGTATGTCCATCACCCGATCTGTGGGTATTTGACTAGCAAGGCATGCTAGCCGGACAGTCTGGTGACCTTTTTCAAGAGGGGTGGCATTAGCCAGTAGAATATAATTGGTTGTGGAAATAAGACAAGGGTTAAAATAGTAAAAGATGGGTGCTAGACCATTACTTTAAAACCAGCTAATACTCTACTCACATGCCCCTACCTACAAATACCCCATACTTTGCTGCTTTAATAGCCTCTCTCTTACCATCTTTATCCTAAGTATTTATATTTATTCAGACATGATTAGCAAGCATTCCAGAGTCACCTTCAACTACTCAGCCCACTCAATTACCTTCGCCAGTGATTTCGACAGTGGCAATATGGGCAAGGTGGAAATGCTCAACCCCAGAACCTTTCGCCTTGACGCCATGGTCGACTCAGAGGATGAGAAATGCAGCAAGACCTTCTTCCACTTCTCAGTGGTGGGCTTCACTCGAGAAACCGTCCGCTTCATCATCCGCAATATTAGCCAGCTTAACAACTTTTAACTCGAGGATAGCTACCGCCCCTATTACCGTACCTCAGAGATGGAGTACTACAGGCGAATGACCTGCCCATCCCGCTTGATAGAGTCGATCCAGAAAGAGATAATGTTCGAATGGACCTTTTCAAGCCCTGAGTCTGTCTACTTCGCCTTCTCCAACCCTTACCCCTACTCCCGATACCTGAGCCTGATCAGCCGCATCCAAGCAGAGCCCAAAGAACAGCTCTACTGCTCAATCCTGCCACTAGCCCAGAGCATCGACTAACGGTCGATCCATCTGCTCACCATCACCTAGCAACTCAGTGATCTAACAGATTAGGAGTCTTCTGAGTAACGGAAAAAGCCTGTCATCTTCATCACTGCCAGAGTGCACCCTGGCGAGTCACCCTCTTCCTTCCTGGTCGAGTCCATCATCAACCTGCTGCTGAACTAGTACGATGATGAGGCCAGGCTGCTTCGAAAACACTTCATCTTCAAGATCGTGCCCATGCTCAACCCTGACGGAGTGTACCACGGCAACTACCGGTTCGACCAACTAGGAAAGAACCTCAACCGCTGCTACAAGAACCCGCATGCCAAACGGCAGCCTACCATCTACGCCGTGAAGAGACTGATGTAGCAGATGGAGAAAAGAGTGCCTCTGTTCTTCTTTGACCTGCACTCCCACCCCTCCGAGTCAAAGGGCTTCTTCCTCTATGGTAACGCCATCGATGACTTCTTCACTCATTGTGAAAACGTGCTGTTCTCGAGACTGCTCAAGGAGCACGACAGCAACTATGAACACTAGATGAGCAACTTCTCTAAGCGCGAGATGAAGGCGCATAGTGAGCAGGCAGAGCTGAACAAGGAGGGATGTGCGAGGGTGACTGCTTATAAGACATTCCAGACTGCACACTGCTACACTATCTAGCTGGGCCACCACACCACTACCCACCTCCGCTGCAACAACAGCAAGTTCCTTGAGGCTGGACACTACTTCGAGTTTGCAGAGGCTCTGCTGAAGAGCATCCTGGCTCTCTTCGAGCTGAGAAAAGGAGAGTACAGCATCCCCATTTTGCGACGCTAAGTCCACTTGACAATTTACTACAGCTAGGAGCGCTTTAGGATGAACGAGCCAGCCCTTCTGAAGAAGATAAAGAAGCTGGGAGGAGAGTCGCACCTGAGCTACTACCAGAGCAAGTTCAAGAGTCTCCCTTGGTGCAGTCAGGAAGTCAGGGAGAAAGAGCCCAAAGAAAAGAAGAAGGTCAGGATAGAGCCGCCTAAGGTCAAGCTGACTAGAACTCCTTATTCCCTCAACCTGCCTCGCAAAAGGATGGTCTTCGAAGAGGAAGAGAACAAGTACACGATAAAGAATATCGGCTTTGAACTGAAGAACAATGAGCTAATTCGGTAGGCTGAAAGTAGGCTGTTCCTGCCTGCTGCAGTGAGTAAAAACTGTGTCTTTCCTAAGTTCAGCAAGCATCGTTAGCGCACTGAGCTGTTCAAAAACATGACTTAAAAGCAGCAGCTGTTCAGCAGCAAGAGTCGTGGACAATGCTAGTCAAACAAAAGCAGAGGCGTGTTTTTCCCTTAAATCTGAATGAATTTTAAGAGAACATCAAACACTTTTCATCATTTGCCGGGCCTTCTTGCACACTGCCTGAAGTGTGTCCAAAAGCTTGGTTCCCTACTCCAGCCTCATTCGGCTGCTCAGACTCTAGCAGTATCTGCTCACCTTGCTCAACAAGATGACAGATTGCTGGTTCTTCTCAGTCACCTTGCTGACCTCCAGCTGCTCTAGCATGCACGCTTCCACTCCCCCCTCCTGCTCTCCGCTCATCTCCTCGACGCAGGCCAGCCTGCTCTTCAGCTCAGCTCTCCTTTGCTACTGCGTAGTGAGTTGGTTCTCAAGCTAGTCGACCAGGCGGTTGTACTCCAAGTGTTCCTTGTGCTGGTTCCAGAACCGAGAGGCCATGTCAGCAGGATTGCTCAACTGCAGTTCGTACTTTATTCGCTTGAAGTCTTGCTGCTTGGCTTCATTCAACTGCGATACTCTTCTTAGTTTGCACTTTAGAATGCTGCTTAGAACCTTGTTAGAATAGTAGAACCGCTTCATCTCGTTGGTCTTGTTGCCTTTTGAATGGTACAGTTCGTACTCTCTGTGCATGGCGCTGTGACGCTCACCCTCCTTGCGCTGCTCGATATCGTTATGGATCTTCCGCATGAACGACAGCAGCTGCATCTTTTTATCCCTCGTCTTCTCTCTGAATTTGTGGCATTCCCTTGTCTGGGTAGCCAGCTGGTGCTTCAAATGCTCATGGGTAGCCATGTTTCCCTTGAACTCGGTGTTAAACTCCTCGATTCGCTGGCTGAGTCTGGCCTGCAGCTTGATCTCCTGCTGGTTTCGCTTGTAGCAGATGTCGATATCTTTCTGGTGGGCATGCTACCTTACTGCGCTTGATGATGTGTTTGAGAGCCTTGGACTACCACTCCGCCTCAACCCTTTCGGCCTATCTGCCCTGGAGTTGATCCTGCAGACTGGTCCTGTAGGCCTCTAGCTAAGCCACCCTGTGCTCAGATGAGCTGTAGATAAGTTCGTTGTGTCTATTGGTTTTGCTCATTTCCTCGATGCTCTTCATGGTGAGCATCATGCCTTTGGTCATGGTGCTGAGTTGATCCTTGATGGTTATGAGTGATCCTTCGACCTAGTGAGAATGGCCTGCATTGCGAGAGGTGACCTTCTTCATGATCCTGTCGATGTCATCATTCGGTAGCTTAGAAGGGACTGGAGGCATGGAGGTAAGGTTGAGCTTCCTGAATCTGAGCTGGCTACGATAAGAGTCAGCTTCATGCTTTATCTTGAATGAACGCATAGTAGCATTTCGCTACATCCAATATTGATTTAATTGTGTTTAGATATACTCACTGCTTCAAGCACAAAGGTGCGCATTCCCACTCTTCATGCTCTCTGCAGGTCTTGGAATGGGGTTGGGGTTGGGGTTGGGGGTTGGGGTTGGGCTGCTTCATCTTCTCGTTCCTGCTCGCTCTGAACCTCACCCACAGCTAGTCCTGGCAATCTGCTTCACAGTTCGCCATTGAATGGGTTTTGCGCTTGCTACAGTTCTTGCACTGGCAGAAGCATGCCTTCCTGTTGAACAGATGGAAGTCTAGCTAGTCATGCTTTACCGGAGACAGACTTGCTAATGTCTGTGGAAGGGGGTTGCCGTACTGCCGAAAGCCCCGCTGCAGAATGACAGTTCCTTCTGCACTTCCCTCGCAGGTGTAGGCCGACAGCAGCTGATCGGAAGTCCTGTTGATTTTTGTGTAGAGAGGGGATTGCTTGTGGACGTGCTGCTGCAGACTGCGAAAGGATATCGACGGCAGTGAACTCGGCACATCTCTTTATAAGTTGATGGTGAAGTTGTGGTAGAAGGAGCAGAGTCCAGGCTTGGCAATGTGATCGAAATGGCACTGTTAGGAACAGGTGGCACTCGCACAAGCTGCACACACTACTGAATGATGCGAGCGGTCAAGAGCTGTGCCACAGGGACAGATGGTTCGGTTGAAATTGAAGTAGAAGAGCTTACCCATGTTGAGGGCAGTGTTGGCCTTGTTCTTGACAGGAGCCATGGTGGTAATGCACTGTGCTAGTACGAATTAGCAGCCCTGAAGCTAGTGCTAGAGAGTGCATATATAGCAAAGAGGTAGGGCACAAGTAAGACAGTGCTAGAGGGAGCGAATAGGCCATTTCAGATTCCGATGGTTGTCGCAGTACTGGGGGAAAGCCTACCCTTTCAGCACGGACTTCCCGATCTAAGTGAACTTTTTGAACATCGTGATAAAGGTAATTAAAGACAGCCATCAATTATCTAGATTCTTCGCAAGCCTGGTCCTCTGTAGTAGTTGTAGGCTGCATCGCACTAACAAACCATATCCTCAGCTTAATTACTTCTTCATTATTTAACCCCTTTATAACGGAGATCCATGTACAACGAATTCACTGCCCAGGACCAGAAGCCCCTCCACCTGAAGAATATCCGATTTGACGCACGCAAATTGCCCAGGCTGGGACGCCGCAAGAACAAGGCTGTCCACTCCAAAAACCCCTACAAAATAAAGAAGGTGCCCGTTCTCAATGAAGAACGCATGAAGAAGAAGGTGCTTGATGGCTTCATGCTGCTCAAAATGTTCAAGCCGAATGCGGGGGATGGAGAACTGCTAATCCACCCGAAGCAGATCGTGAGAGTGGACCTCTCATTCAAGAGGATTGTAGATGTGCAGCAGGACAACCTGAAAAGGTTCATCAACCTGCGCTTCCTGAACCTCTCTGAAAACTATGTAAAACTAGAATGGCTGCGCAACCTCTAAGCACTTTAAGAAGTGAACCTAGCCAACAACCAGCTCAAAAGCCTAGATTCCAGCTAGCTGCAAGATTACTTTCCTAACTTAGCCACTCTCAATCTCAGCTATAACCGCATTCCCTACAGATGTATCAATGAACTGACAGTCCTTCCCTCCCTTTAAAACCTAGCCCTTGCAGATAACGATCTTGTGGAACTACCTTAGACCATGAGGAATTTCTCCAGACTCAAGAGATTTTAAATCGGTAGCAACCAATTCACCTCTGAACTCAAAGCCAACTTGCTGTGGGGCAGTCTGGCCACTATCCCGATGTTGTCCTATCTCAGTATTGAACGCAATAAATTGAGAGGAATCCATACTGAAAAACTGATGGCAGGAGACTTCGAGACCTTGAAAGTGTTGGACTTCTCTTTTAACACAGTTGAGAACCAGCACAACCTTATCTGTGCAAGGAACTTCTCCAAACTCGAGTACCTGATCGTCACCGGCAACCCTTTCGCCATTGCAGGAGAGTTAAAAGGACTAGAGATGGAGATCTACGCCAGGACTACCGGCCAACTAATCAACTAGGATATTGACTACCCCTACCTACGCAAGAAGAAAAGAAAGCGCATGGGGATCAAGTTCGACCGCATCGTCAAAGTCAAACCCGATGACTGGGGCAAAGGCAAGAAATACCTCTTCGGAATGGAAATGCCCTAATCCGAAGAACTCTACTCCGGGCAATCTGAAGAGTAGGATGAGATCGCTTCAGAGCCTGAGCCTGAATAGGAGTGGGCCAGTCCCGATGTCGATGAGCCGATGTTCTTGACTGAGGATCAAATGCCCCAGATCAGGGTCAAAAAGACACCGATACAGCAGCTCAAAGAATAGCCGAAGGAGAAGCCGATGAGCAGTGAGCAGTAGCGTTATGAGAGGAGTGATTTCCGCAAGGTGGCACAGATGATTCTAGGGAAGGAAAAGGTGGACAGTTATGCAGACATAAACGCTGTCTACAAGCAGCTTCGGCATGCCAACAAAAAGGCCGAAGAGGACATCCTCTAGTTACTGAAGAACAAAGGATGAAAAAAGCAATGCTAAATAAATATTATCGGGTCAATTCTGCTTCACCACTTAAAAGATGGATTTGGCGATGGATTTCACGTTGCCTGTGTTGACTCCTGCCATTGAGATGCGAGCGCTTTCCTTTACCAGGTAGATATGGTGCTTATATATCAACTTTAAGCACTGTTATTAGGTCAGACCCAGATATGAAAACATCCCGATTTGGTTTGTTATGTGTTCCCAAGTGCCAGGAGTCAAATTCTACTCGAGCTCAGATCGTAGGGCCTTTCTCATTGCGATTATATGTTCTGAAACAGGTTTCAGCTATGCAAGCCATTCCTTATATAGGTCAGGAGAATTAAGGATTTTGGCAGCAATGGAAGCCCCATGGATGGGGGGGTTCGAGTAATTCTGCCGAACCAAGGTCCTCAAGTTGGAGAGTACTTTCTCTGCAGAGTCTTTGTCAGGGCAGACGATTTGCAAAGTGCCAACCCTTTCACCGTAGAGTCCCATATTCTTTGCAAAGCTTTGAGAAACGATCATATTGAAGCCCTAGTCTAGAAAGTACCGAATCGCCCATGCATCATTATCCATGTCTCCTGAAGCGAACCCCTGATACGCACTGTCGAAATAAGGCAGCATGTCTTTCTTCTTCATTATGGCAGCTATCCTCACCCATGTATTCTTCTAAGGGTCAACTCCTGTCGGATTATGCGCACAGGCATGCAGTAGGACAACCGAGCCTTAAGTACCTTTCTCAAGAGCCTTAAGCATCTCGTACTAGTCAAGAGATTTGGTTTTACTGTTGAAGTATGGATATTCACCCATTTTTAGTCCTACTCTCTTAATTATACCACGGTGGTTAACCCATGTCGGATCTGACACGTACACCTTCCTTGACAAAAGGAAATTCTTTACGAACTACATCCCGACCCTGAGAGAGCCTGTCCCTGAAAGGGTCTGGATAGCGGCTATCCTGTTTTAGGTGATGACTTTGTGAGATTCCCCGAAAAGTAACTTGGAAGCCCCTTGGATAAAAGAGGGAATTCCATCAACAGGCAGGTACTCCTTATTCCTGGACAAATCTTCAATCAGTTCCTTTTCGGCCTTCCTGACGGCATTGAAGACTATCGGCTGTCCCTGATCATTCCGAGCGGCTCCAATGCCAAGGTCAATTTTATTGGGATTAGTATCAGCCTTATAGAGGATCTGGGTGCCAAGGATGGGGTCGATAAAAGCCGCATCGATGTCCTTAAAGATGTTGATAAATTTCATTTATAGTTGATCGATAAGATATATCACAATTATATTTATCATTGCTATCATAACAGCATTAGATAAAGCAGTGATAGGGTAAATAAGAAGAGTCCTTGATGTGAACAGAACTTTTAGTCTTGTAAGTTCTGTCCACAGAAACTTTATTTTGCTAGATTTGGGCACCGGATGTTCACCAGGTTGCAAATCCAGTCGCAGACTTTACTTATCTATGGAACAGTCTGGTTGCAAGTTGGATAGGCACTCGCACAAGCCACAAATTGACCAATTCCAAGACAGTTTGCTCCTGCACTCGTGCCATTCAACTAAGAGTAATAGTAGTCTTTGAACAAGCCATAGATCGAACGGGCCTGAGCATCAAGAGTTTAATAATTGAGTAATGTCTGTTAGCTGACCAGCCACTTGATAACCGGGGGACAGTATGACTAAGAAAGCTGTTAAGGGTTGAGCACTAAACTGATATTGGTGCCAGAATAGCAATCGACTGCTCCTGCATACTCCACTGCAAAGTAAATCAAGAGCAGCATAAAGAGATAAATAATATTGAATTAATAAATGGAGTCATACTTGCCAGCGGTTCTAGTTGAATTTATCTTTGTCGATTGATTTTTATAAGTCCTTTTTAAGCAAATTGTAGTGATGGATAAACCTGCTGTTTTGAAACCCATCCTTGTCGAATAAAACTGGGTTTATCTAGTGGTTCACTTTCATGACAGAGGGATTAGGCATCGCACATGAAAATCCCATTCTCTTCCTAAATGCTTTTTCTCTTCTCTTACGCACCTCTGCCCTCTCCTAAAACAGGTCCAACCTCTACTCCTGCTTTTCCTGCTCTTCATCTATCTTGTTCGGCAATTTCAAGAGCCTCCTATAATTTTAATTGAGCGTATAAAAACTTTAATCCAGAACCGACATGCTGACCTTAAGGCGAGGAGTAGGAGGCCTGTACTTGACATCCTAATGAATTCGTGTTTTGAAGATGACTGGCAGATGGGTCTTTCTTACAGGAGTCTCTTTGTTTTGTACGATCTTCTGACCTTACATGATTTTGCTGTCAATTGTTGTGTTCTGTGACCATTGGTATGATACAGACTGTCGATCGGTTATGCTCTTGCTTGGCCTGGTCTTCATGGAAACGGAGGTTAATCTTTACTCGCTTTCAAAGGGGGAAGGGTTGTGAATAGATTTGTCCCAGAATTTCAAAGGATTTGATTTGAGAAAGGATTAGGTGATGATGGGCAATGGCCTAGCCCTTATGGTGGGTGTTTTTTTGGGTGAGCTTTAATAAAGCTAGCTGCGAATAGGGTGAGGATTCTTATACATGATATCAATTACAAAGATGAGAATAAAAAAACATTAACAAATAAATAAAAACAGATTTATCGAATGGGATCATCGTTTGTGAGTTTTTTTTGACATCTAGATGTGATAGTTGTTTCTGCCTACCTTCTTTATCCCACTCTTTTTTATCTTTTACCCACTCACCATCAGCCTCCTCTCTGCACTCAACACCTTATTCTTTACTGACATCGTAGTCGACATCTCACGCAACGAGTGCTCCAGATACGGACTGTTCATCTTCTTCAGGCTATTATTCACCCGCCCAGATGTCTCGCTCACTTTTAGACTACTGATTATCTACTGCTGAGCCTTTATCCTCGGATCCTCCCTTTCGTAATTGAAGTAGTTAAAGAGGGGTTTGAATGGCATAGACTTTCTCTGCTCAGCCATAAGAGCCGCAGTGAAGGATTATTAGTCCGAGCCCATTTCTTCCTTGTCGAAGTTGAATTGCTAGGGGTTGGGAAGGAAAGGAGGAACCAGCTTTTTAGCCAGGATGTCCTGCATGTTCAGCTTGCCTATCCAGGGGTGGTAGATAATCTCCTTGATACCAGAGTACGAGCCCAACCTGCTCTTCGGATTTTTGTTTAGCAGCCCTCTAAGGATCAACTCAATATCGCTTGATAGTTCAATTCCATCGGGAAATTACAAGTCGTCTTCTAGAATAGCCCTTTTTATTTCATCGTGGTCTTTTGAATAGTATGGAGGCAGTCCGCAGACCAGTTCGTAGAGAAGTGCTCCCAAGGTGTAGTAATCCACTGTGTAGTTATGGCCCAGGTTGAGGATCATCTCAGGAGGCATGTACTCTGCAGATCCACAGAAGGTATAGGCTAACTCATCAGGGGCGACATCAGGCTTGGATAGGCCAAAATCAGCTATTTTGATGTGTCCGTCAATATTGATGAGCAGATTCTAAGGTTTTAAATCGCGATAAAGTATTCTCTGCTCATGAAGATTTTGTAGCCCTGCAAGAATTTCAATAAAGTAGAACCTCGCCTCTGATTAAGTCATTCGCTTTATCTTGCGCAGGTGGTAAAACAACTCTCCTCCTGCACAGTAGTCCATGATGAACGCTATGTATGATTTTGTCTCAAAGGCATAATGCAACTTTACAAGGAAGGGATTGTCCAACCTTTCAATTATAGCCCGTTCATTTTCTACGATAGTCTCCTTCTAGTTTTAAAGGATAAACTTCTTGACCATAAGTTTCATCGCGTACATTTGACCATTGAGCCTCGACCTAACCAAATAGACTTTAGAAAACCCTCCTATTCCTAGACATCCTACAATCTAAAAATCTTTTAGCGATACTTTTCCCATTCTAGGTTGGTACATGAATGGCTTAAGGTTGATCTCATCAATCGTGAATTAGATCCCCTCTGACAACATGTAGTTCACCCCGAAGTCATGTTCCTGGTGGCTTATGCCAATCACCCTTGCCACTTCTAGAAGAATCTGCATCAAAGTGTCCATGGAAATGCCGTATTTCATGGCGAACATCTGAAAGAAATCCATCTTGCCCTTTTTTTTTTCCAGACGCAGCGACAGTAAGAAAGATCGCTTACTACTATTACTATTGTTGCTGTACAGTGACTCCCCACTGTCTTTATGCTCCATCTTCTTTTTCTTGCTCTTAGATTTCGAGTGCGTTGTATTCAGAGGCTACTGTACAAATGCTCCTTGTTGCTCCAGCAATTTTTTTAATAAACTGAACCTCACCACATCCAAGTACCACGAGGATGAAGAAGAAGTAGTCGCAGTGAATTTAATATTCTTGTGCCTGAATTTTAGATTGGTCCCTGTTTTTCTTGATTAAATATGCTTAGCCAGATCTTGGCGGGCATTAGGGATGATTGCTTTGTAGAGCTATAGAAGAGAGGGAGTGGAAGGACTGGCTTTACTCTTCTGGACAGGCACGGGGCTAATCCGATCGACAAAGGACTGAAACCTCAAGTCAAAAGCAGAAGCGGACCCTCTCATACTAGCTACAATAACTTTGAAATAGTAAATAAACTATCCTAGAAATCAGCCTGCAATTATAAAATAAAAAACTACATCCACTCTCATTCTTCATCCCTATTAAAATCGTTGCTGCAGGTTTACGGGGCCTAGGCCACTGCGAAGGGTTGGGGCTTTTGAATTGGGCTACGGTTAGCTCTGTTTTGATTGGGCCCTGGGAACTGTGGAGAACTGGTAGACAGGGTAGAACTCAGTAGCCCTGATCGCGTATTCTTCAATGCCACTTATAGCACTTTCGAAAGTCAGCCCATTGCGGATAAAGTTGTTGAAAAAATTGTAAAACTCTTTAGAAAACGATTGGTCGATTAAAGAAACTGCCACAGTTCGCACTATTTCTGAGATCATATCTGCCTCACTAATACTTTTGAAGCTGGGCTCAGGTATATTCCTTGTGTATTCTTCGTTAAGCCAAACCTTCACTTATTCCAGCTCATTAAGTGCGATCATCCTACGAGTCACAACAAAGCCCTTGCCGAAATAATGATACAAAAATTTGAAACCTTTAAGCGCCTCGTGAAGTACATACAATCCCTTTTATTAGTGTAATGTTATTACCTCCTTCAGAGTAAATTCGATATGATCAAGTGTAACTTTTAGCTTACAGCTCTATGAACAGGGTAGTATACTCCCACCTTCTTTTTCCACTGCTACAACTCTGATTACATTTGCTGGATGGCTATTCCTCTACTGGAAATTCGTTAGATCTTGCGCAAGGGCGGGTGGGTCCGGATAAGACAGATTGTGCATTTTCACTTTGGTGCCGAGCCTAGGATGCTCCAACACTTTGGTCCTGTCATCCACAAAAACTGTTCGCCAGACATCAAACAACATCGGTTCTTCACTCTGACCCATAATTCAATATAACGATGATTGATCAGCTCATTTAAATAGAGAATGAACTCTCTTCAGCATCTTCAAGTCCCTCTCTCCCCATGCTCGTATGTTTCTTGTCACTGTATTGGCTAGTCCCAGCGTTAGCTTGCTAGCTACTCAGCACTCCACGTACATATTCCTAAAGGTCTCGAGTCTTGCGTACTGGAAGAGTATCAATATCAAACTAGATCAACTCACTAGATCCCTAGCTACAATTGCTGACGATGTTCCATACTCCCATTAGATACTTCCCAGGCAGTTTCCGAATGTTGTGACCGAGGGTTCTTTTTTCTGAGATGGTCATAGGAGTATCTTTGATGCTCAGTGAGGCATGTGGCTTTACCCTATGACTGGTTTGGTGCTTGAGTTTGGGATGGGGCTACTTTCCATCGTCGTGGTAGATTTTGACGAAAAACTTTTACATTTCCACTGTCAGTTTGTAAATTTAAGAGCCTTTCTGATTGTACAAGAAAGAGTTCATCCAGATCTTATTAACATCTGCGATGAATTGATTGGCTGTCAGGTAAACTCCTTAGATGAAATTGTTTTCGATAGTGTGAAGGTCCATAGGCTCCTTTATCACACTGTAATAATCAGGAATTCCGAGGCCTACTGCATCGACAGGCTAGCGGAAAGGGCCTGCACTATCATGCTTCTTTAAAACTTGTAGTACCTTAAAGCATTTCTTTAGATCGTCATCTAGGTTCTGAGGCATTTTAGTCTATTACACTTACTTTTTGTTACGCTGGTGCTTGTCATGCCCTCGGAAGTTGAATTTTGACTCACTCGACATTTTGTCCTATCTTGGCTAAACTGCTTTCCGACCTGATTTGAAATTCTTGGAGACAAGCTGGACCGAATAGCCACGAGGAAGAAGCCGATTGATATACTAAATTTCATCAGTTGTAAGACTTAGTTCTTGCATCTCTCCTTCCGCCAGATTCTCCATCAAAAATATTAATAACCACGTGTCAACATCCCACTTAATTTTCAGATCATCATCAGTCTTGGACTTGGCCCTCTTCAGCTGCATCGTCTATAGAATAACTGCCTTTGCTGTAGCCCAGGGGGTACAATAGCTTCACCAATGTATCACGTTGGGTCAAAAGATTGTTGTCCTCATATCCGTGTAACCGATACATATTCACATCACCTGCTATGTCTCCTGTAGCAATCACAGGTGCATCCTTGCAGAATCGAACCATTGTCTTTGGTGGCAGAAGATTACCTTCTTTATCTGCAGTGACGATGCAGATTGGATCAAGCATGTTTTTTTTTGCTAAGTCCCACAATTCAATGCGCCCATCTTTGCAGACTGTGCAGAATAAGCTTGAACAATATGGACTCCATTATATATCTGTCACTTCGTCGTGCAGGTCTAAAGATTGGAAAGTGTAAAGTGGTTGGTCCTTCCTCCAGTTCCACAATTTGCAGGACCAGTCAGCAGAGCAAGTTAGAAAGACATCCGAAAAGAAGGGATTGCACTTCACTCGGTAGACAGGACCAGAATGTCCAAAGTATGTATCAAGATATTGTTCAGCATAAGATTTACTGCACCTATGGATAGTTCCTTACTATGTTGAAGCCAGGTACATCGAGGTTTCACCTTTCAGGAACTCGAACGATAGGCCTGCCGCCTGTCTGAAATTCATACTTTCAGTGGTCGTATCCTTTTTGCTTGTAGGAGTCTGCCTTTTTAAAGTCATGAGGTCAGTATATTCGAGTCCTTTCTTCATTGACCACTCAGTGATCCTAGCATCAGCTGAGATCGAAACCAAACTCTCTCCCTTGTCGTTAGCCTTGCCTTTGCTGATCCACTGGATTTCCCAAACCACATCAGAGTGTTTACCACTTAGCTCCCTATTTTCTGCGACAGGACTATTTTGTTTCTTTCTGATATCGTAGATAGCCACAACACCATCGTAGGTGCCACAGGCTATCAGATGTGGATTATCATGGGAAAATTTGCAGCAAGTTATACGAGAGGGGGATCTTATAATGCGCTCTGGGAAAGAGGGATTCTTGAGAGTCCAGAAAGCTAGTAACCCTTCTTTAGGTGAAACTAGGTTAAGATCACCATATGAAACGGCCAGCAGATCTTTGTTGATAGGGTTCCAATCTGAGGAACTAACCATATAAGAGTTCGTCTTCTCACATGAAAATTTGAAGAGGTGTTGCAGGTGCTAGAATTTGACCTACTCTTCTTGCTTCTCTTGGATTATGTTTCTTTTACGTCGGTTCATTTCCTCATCAGCGAAAATCTTCTCGGCCTTTACCTCAGGATAATTCCGATAGAGTATGTATTGTTTGTGGTAGGTAATGTTGTTAAGAATGCGATCGACATACTTCAAGGAAGTTAAAAGATGTTCATTTTCTATGACTTTCTTTTAAACCAGTGATGGTTATCGCTTCATCTTGTCCAACACTTCACCAAACATTTACCTCTCGTTTTTCTAGAAGTTTTGGATGTTCTGCTGGATCTCTTTTTATATCTGTCCACGCAGTTTTGACTTGGTGAATTTTGAATCTTCTTTGCTGTAGTTCATCGTTGTGATGTTTATGTTTCTGGAACGAGTGTCTTTCCCACTGATGGACTCGGCCATTCCAGGCACCTCGGCCTTCGTGTGCAGGCTCACTGCCTCATTATCCACAAAAAGCATTGCAAAGGGGTTGGCACAAATCTGTTCCAATTCTTTATCAGTTTCCCGGGTAATGTCCTCATGTAGTAGTTAATATTAAGTTTTTTGCTCCACCTTGAAGGCATCGATTATTTCAAAAAGATCAGCCTGTGCCTCTATTGTGTGCATGGGGGTACTTTCAACCTGAGGGAAGGCTACTTTGGGTTGATAGTTGAATGTCTGAACTGGCCTCTTAACGTAATTATCTGACCCTATCTTGTCCTGCATGTACTGTTTGTAAGCCTTATTGCGCACCATATCCTGAGTGTCATGGAGAGTTAGAGCAGATGGCACGAACAATGATATAAGAGTAGATGTCTCTTTAAGAGCGATCGGAATCAAATCATCAGGGTCCTCCTCCTTCTTAATGTGCTTCTTGTCCTCACGATTCTGCCCTTTTTTTGAATCTGACTCTGAAGTCTAAGATTTGCTCTCAGATATGACAGATGAAATAAGTTGAGAGCTACTTCTCTGGCCTGAATCCTATCCTGAATGGTTGGGAGAAGAAGGTTTTTCGTCTTTCAGACGGTCTGATTCCTGACTAAAGAAGTTTCCTTGTATCTCCAACAATTGATTGGTCATCAATTTCTTGGGGGTAACGTTTTTGCCACCAATTTTGATGATCTAAGACTACTTTTCATTAGTAGTGCCAGTCTTATTACTACCTGTATGTTGTCCCTTGGTGATTTTTTCAGCACGACCAGTTGGTCCAGCCCTAAGCCCTTTCATGCCAAGCTTGCTTTTGCTTTAAATCATAACCAATATAATAAATAAAAAATGTTAATTGGTGCTTCATCTCATCTCATCATTTTTTCTTCTTGTCCATTTTGTTTGTTACGCGGATGTACTACTTTGGGATCTTTTGACTTATTAGGTAGTCCTAGAGATGAAAGCTACCGTGAAGAGTCATCTGCCATCTACCGAAACCTTCATCATGAAGGTTCACACTACATGCATATTGTAATTGCCATTTTTACTCCAAAAAGTGGAATTTCTTAGCAATCTCCCTTTCCATTTGTTTTACAACGTCCTTTTGAGATCCTTCTTTTACCTCCCTAACTTTAATGAAAGATTCAAGACCTGTAATTTTGGTGACATTTTTGTTGTGGACTTTTTCCAGTACTATTTCAACAGATGGAAAGGCTCCCTTTCGTATTCTTTCAATTCCCGCCTTTTTAAAACAGTGGAACTCTGTCATCTCATGAATTATAATTTTATGTGCTAGGTTTTCTGCTGTAGTCGGAACGATAAATTTATTTGTCTTGGCAGCCTCAGCGTTTTTAATATTTTTCTTCTTCTTCCCCTCAACTTCCTCTTCCTCACTATCCTCCTATCTCTTAATTTATTCAGCATCCCTATCAAGGATTTTCTAAAGCAAGGGGCTAGCTCTAACATCAACCAAAAACTGTCCTTTTTCAACTTGAAAATCAGCCTTCTTCATGAACTTAATCACACATTCAGTTACTTCCTATTTTGTGAAATAAGGTTTTTACTTTTTAAGAGAACCAATGTCGATCTAGTCATCGTCAAATGGATATAGAATAACATCGATTTTAGCACTGGGTTTGAAGAGTCTCGTTATTTGAAATTTATTGTCGAAGATGTCTTTTTAGGATACTCCACTGCTGTCACCCTAGGAATCAGACTCTTTATCCTGTCCTCGTAATTTCTCAATAGTTGGCTTCCAGCCTTATACCATCTAATGATTAAAGTGGATCCGAAATATTTGTTGGGCTTGATTACCACTTTTTTTGTCTTTTATAGTGGATAATTAAATGACTCCTTTCGCCTACATTTCTTGGTAGAATTTACTGGTTTTTTTGTAGGAGGTATTTTTGATATCAATGTTTATTCCTTCCCTTCTCCCGCGCAACAAATAATTTGTATAAAACTGACCAGCATCCATGGGCAATTTTATCCCTGTGAATCCCAATTTAAGAGCATTTAAAAACACTTATTTCAGAATCTAATCATTTTCATGCTAGTTAGGCTTGTCTTTTTAATCGTCATCTTTTTTGTCCTTCTTGCCTTTATTTTTGATCTTTTTGGTGCGTTCTTTTGGAGGTAACTATTCTGCTAATTATTCGTTATCACTGTCAGAATCTTTTTTATTCCTCCTTTTAATCTTTCCTTTTCTGGTAATATTTTATTCTTCCTCCATTTCTATTTTCTTTGGAGATGGCTTTTCGATTTACTACTATTCATCCTCACTTTAGGATTCTACTCCAAAAGCTTTAAAGATTCTTTAATCCTCATCATCCTCACTGCTAGTTATATTTTAGATCTTCTTTTGACCCTTCTCCTTTAGACCCTTCTTGCCTGGCTTTTAAACTAATAACTAATCATAAAAAGCCTCTTTTTTACCCTTCTTGCCTTTAATTTATTTCTTCTCTTCTATTACTTCTAACTCCTCCTCCTGTCTTCCTTTCTTGCCCTTTTTAGGCTTACTTTCAACCTCTTCCTCTTCAAAAAAATCATCATTCTTGCCTCTTTTCTCCTTCTTAGGCCTGCGACCCTCTTCTTCTTCTTTCTTTGCCCTTTTATTTTTTTTACCCTTAATCTCTTCCTTTTAATCATCTTCCTCTAAATCTTCCTTCTGCTCTTCTACTTCTTTATGTAACTTTAATCTAACTTTAACACTTTCAATGTCACCCAAATTCCATAAGTAGTCGTTAAAGTAGTTAACCACGTTTACTGCCACTCCTTCTTTTTTACCCTCTTTGGATGAACACCCTAAGCTCCCAACTGCCACACACTTCTTTTTACTTGACATGATTGCGACTGCTCTGTTTTTGTTAAATTCTTTTGGAAGGTTGTCTGCCTTGACACCTGGCCACATTAAATTAGCACCATTGAAGATGGCCTCTTCAACCCCTTCATTTAGAGTTAATTCTGGTACGCAACCAGGATATGACATAACAAAGTACACTGATAAAAGATTGTACAGGTTAGAGCTAAATCTCCTGCTCCAGTTAGATCGAGCAGCATGGGATTGTCATCTTCAACAAAAATCAAGGTCTTGGAGCCTTGAATCTTTTTAGCTATGATCCGATCTGCACGATCAATGAAATGAGCCGCGACATCGAGATGGACCAGTTTCACAAGATTGGCTCGCATAAGTTTTTTATCTTTGCCAGACAGCTGGTTTTCTCCAGAAAGCTTGAATTTTTTCTTGAACATTCTTAATTTCAACTAAAGATAAAGTAAGATTATTCATAAAGGATACTTATGGGAGGACACCACTGGTTGAATCACTCTTTGCTTTTACAGGTAGAGATCAGTGTGTTCTTGCCTCTGTGCAGTCTAGAGTTGAGGGGAAGGAAAGACTAAATTATGAACCGATTCTCTGACAGTATGGTCTTCAGGGGTACTGCTTATTGCCTAATTCCTCTGAGGAGAAGACCCTAACAAGTGGCTTGTTATTAAATGGTTGTTTCCAGAGTGGATAATGTAGTTAGCATACTCGTCTGTGCACTTATAGTTTGCCAATACATAATTCTTTATAGCTTCAATTGTAACGCCATAATCAATTGGCTCAGGAATTTATCTTAACATGTCTGACAGATGTTTAGGTAGGGTCCTTCCTTTGCAGTGGTTTTCGATTAATAAGAACAAAGATTGAATCATTTTGGATCGCCTGGCTGCACTGTTTCCTTTGGGCTCTACAGGAATATGCCAATTTATGTCGATTTCAGGGCTAATCCATACCTTGATTGTATCCTCAGTGGTGAATTTGATCATTTCAGGCATTATCTCAAAGTCAACCAGCGAGTATGCCTGGCAGAGATATGCCAACCCATTGAGAGACTCATGCAGGAGGAAACAAATCTGTAGCTCATTCAATCCTTGCACCATGCTCAGATCTTTAGGAGTAGCTTCAAAGACGATTTTCATTTTAGAGGTAGTGCTACAGTAACTCTTGTATGGTTAAAAGACTTAGATGACCCGAACGACATTCTGATCATCTTCTGGAAAAAGTTCCATTCGCTTAGTGTAGGTTTATTTTAGGGAGAACAGAAAAGACTAGCTGCCAAGAAGGTTGGCGATTTGATAATGACGATTATTAGGGGTTTTAACGAGCTAGAAATGTTCGTGAGTGCAGATTGTAGTGAGTTGGTTCAAAGGAAAACCACCAAGTTGCTAAGATTGCTAACTGCCCATTAAATATTATAAGCCATGAGGACTCTCTTCATCGAAACGAACAAGCAGGAGCATACCTCACATGCATGCTCTACTAATCACATGAATTACCTCAACAGAGCAAATATTTTATTTAAAGACTATAAGAGCATTCATGATGAGATGCTGTTGGTGATTTCTTGGAACAAATCGTATCCAGAAGTATACTTATTCTTGTAGCTGCTCTTTATCAGTTCTCTGCCCAGCAACTCTACCTCCTTGTCAGTCGCACTCACCTTGAACCGGTCTCTCAACAGGTCCATCCGAATGTCTTGGAACACCTCCGAGTTGCAATGTTTTACCATGATCTACAGGGTGCTCAAAATAGTCTCAGCATGCTTACGAACAGCTTTCAGCCCTTCAATGAACAAGGTCTCAAAGTTCTGATAATGTATGCCTTATTTGCCTCCCATGATTTCTACATACTCTTTGGTTAGCTTGAACGGACTGCTTTCAAAATTGACTCCTCCTGGTGAGTGTCCTAGCACAAATCCGAAGTCGATGTGGACTATACAACCCTCGGAATCAATCAAAATGTTCCCGTTGTGCCTGTCCTTTATCATCAGCAAATATTGCAACAAAGAATAGCCAGCCAAACTCTTTGTGAAGTTGTCGATTGCCTATTCCAGGTTTAGTCCAAAGTTGAGCTTATAAATGGACAGCAGATTTGAGATGCTGGATGCTTTCTTTAGCGCGTCTATACTTCTTGTGTCACTAAGGAATTAGATCAGGCCTGATGAACTTGACAATGGAATGATATCATAGGTGTGGATTTTTATTTTGACTCCAGCCTCCACCAACACTTCTTTTATCTTCCTCACCAACTCCATCATTATGAACTCCTGTCTCAGGTCATCATAACTTTTCACAAGGTAAGAGCGTAGATTATAGCTTTTAAACCTACTAAACTACGATTACAAAGTTATTCGTTCTTTGCGGACGTACCAAAGCTACCCGAAATTGGAATGCTCGAAGCACAGTCGATCTGAGTATTCGTTCTTGGTTAGAGTGCCTGAAGTTGATGCAATGTCATCTGACTGTTCAAGCCGTTCTTTTAGCTTACTCAAATTCTCGATATACTTGTCCTTCCCCATTGACCTTTACTCTAAAGGTTGCTCAATCTCCGATTTTATACTTTAAGACCGTTATTTAACCGGTTAGAATGTTGTGGGAATAGGGGTGGGTACTTTTTCTTATGAACTAAGGGTATGTCCTCCCTTTATGTCATCTAGTCTAGTTATGACTTTACTCAATGGTTTAAAAGCATACTTTGTAAGGCGTTCGATTTTTTGTTGGGAAGAGGACAGTCTAATTCTCAATGATGTTGACTATCACTATTTCTCTGGTTTAAGAGGGTAGGGGAAGCACGATGCCAGCATAATATTGGTACTCATGACTGTAGACCCTCTTTTTTTATAGCTCAGACTTCAGACTTACAATGAGCGTCTTAATATACTATTATTTCTAGGCTTTGGTTTTCCCTTTGAAATATTTTTATGCGTTCACCAATCGCCTGTAAAACTGGTGCACTGTCTCAGCATAGTTAGACCTGTATTCCTTATCCCGGAACATCGTCTCAAGCTTCACTCTAATCTCTTAGTCACTCTGCCCTTCAAAACTGCTGTCTTGATTCACCCAGCTCTTTTCAATATTGTTAGTGACTCTTTGAATCAGGCTTTGTCCCTATTACACGAGCATGAAGGTATTGACAAAGCTATCAAAATGCCATCTTATAGACAAGTACTTAGACATGCTTTGCATACAGCTGTTGACGAGGAAGTGTTAGAGCTCAGAGTTTTTTGTTATAAGCAGGACAGAGATGAGTTGCGGAAGAATTGAGGAGAGCTCATTTGAGGAGAGTTTTTAGAGTTTACTGATGAGTTCAGGAACAAGTTCGTGAGTGTCTTCTCGAGCGAGCCATAGAACTATCATTTCCTTGGTGAAATAGTCATTTTTTATCATGGCTAGGGCTGATTCATGACTCATTAATTAAAAATTGAATGTTTCATTGAGTTCATCTCAGCCTATCGAATAACATTGGTGCTTACTTATCAATTAAAAGTAATAAATCATCATTCATTGTGAATCACTTTTATAGAAAAAAGTTAACTGTCCTTCGTCGACTATCAGTCCACTGGAATTGCTCACGAATTCGATGTAGCTGGCCAGGTTGAAGACTGGCGCGTTCAGAATTCGACATGCTCGGATTGTTATCTCGTATCGGTGAGTTTCATTGTAAGTGGGTGAAGGGCCTATATAGTTCCCATTCACTACCTGCCCCTCCCAACTATATCCAAAGCTATTTTAGACAGATGACCCATATTTAAAGCCCTCGATTATTATGTAATTGTTCACTCCCTTACAAATTATGTCCTTCAAGACATAGTTATACCAGCGACTGTCTGAGGTGATGTCAGACTGCACATCTACAATTTCCAGGAGCAGGCTTTCTGCATTGGAGGGTATATCGAGTATCTGCAAGGGAGGTGGTATCTAAACGTACTTGTCAGGAATGAATGAACCATTCTAAAACGCACTGGATATGACATCCAAGGAAAGCCCCCTTTCAAGACACATCATTAGAACAAACATTTTAATTCAAAATTAATCTCATTCATCTTTTCAGCACCTTCATGCACTCAATACTGCAGAATCGCTGGCCCTACCTGCTCCGATACTTAGAGATTCCGCCGCAGCTGTCGCATTGGGGCTGTTAGGATGGAAATTAAAATTTACGGTGGGGGAAAACATCATTAGGAGAGAGATGTTCGAAGCTGAGAAAGGACCCAGAATGATTAGAAGTATACCTGACAAAGGGCTGATTCAGAGTGCGATATTGGTAGGGTCTAGCATCTTCTCTCATTTAGCGTTCTTCTGCTTGATCTTGCGGCAGCTTCATTGATGATTTTGTTCAAAGCCTCATACTTCTGGGTCTAGTTTTGCTTTATCATGTACTACCTTCTCCTTTCTTATTTTTACTGTTTGAGTTGCTGATCAAACTAGCTTATAAAGTACTTTTTCTTCCTTTCACGCTTATCTGGCAGCTCTATCAACTCATTCCTTTCTTCTTGTCCTCTCTGTCGCTTTGTCAGGCGTCGGTTCCCCCAGTAGGCAGCTTCTCATCCTCATCTTCAAATTACAAAGAGTCGCCGTTCTTCACATCCTCGAGCTCCATCGACTCCTCGTTAAACTCCAGATCTTCTGGAAGTAGTCCCTTGAGACATTTCAGTTAGGAATCGCTTGGCTCTGGCATGCGACTCTGCCGTGGCAAGGTTTTGGCGCGGATATTCCTTGAACGATGGGATGTCCTATTTGTTGATACGGATGATGATTTTTCTTAGGCAGCAGGTCTGAAGCGGGCTAGGACTGTACTGGGAATGTTTGTTTGTCCCAGGTAGATGGGCTGTCCCTCCAATGTAAATTCCACCAGGACGTGTTATGCCATTTTATAAAGGGGGCTTCTTCAGCCCTTAATTTGCGTGTCCCTCCTCTGAAATTAACCGCGTCTCTTTGATTTATGCAATCTGATTAACTCTGCTGATCGATCCGAGGCGACAACAGTCCTTTGTTCGATCAAGGGAGTGTTCTAAGATGATGGTGAAAAAATCTCCAGTAAAAATAGAAATCATAATAAAGCATATGAGTTTATTTTGCAACGAATCGTAAAAGTTACTTCCCTATGAAGCTGATCGATCATGCCAATAGTTGGGGGGGTAATTAACTATTGTTGTTGATTTAAAATTCTTTTTAATTGATGTCTACTTCCACACAGCAGATCCTCAATTCTCTTAAAAACCGAGTCAAATACCTGTAGAACCAGAATGCCTTGTACGAAAAGCAATCAGGAAGGATAACCAATAGAAAGATCGGCTCAAGCGGGACCTGTCCAATCGATAGAGAGTGAGATAGGCTGCTTCATTAGATAAGAGCTTAGAACATGAAAGACTTTAGGCCCTGCACTTCAACATTTCCAATAAGGAGAAGCAGTTACAAGACCGCATTAAAAGGAACATGAAGATCAAAGTTTAACAGAAGCATGGTGAAGTTTCTCTGGAACATGAGATAAAGAAGATCCATAAGAGCATCCAAAAGATGAAATACGCCTACAAAACATGTCTATTGTAAAGTCTGACCCGAATATGCACCATGCCAAGATATAGCAGTTTTGGAAGAGAAGGCTTAACATCATCAGAGATTAGAAGAAGGAGGAGCAAAAGAAAATCGAACGGTATGAGAAATACATGAAGAGGAGCATCAAAAGCTATTAGAACTTTAGATTGAACTTTTAGAGGAAAAATAGAAATCATTACAGACTAGAAATGAAGTGCGGACTGAGATCTCCATGCTAAAAAAAAGAAGGAGGAATCCCAATAGCTAATCCCCAAGCTAAGCCAACATTTCTTATAGCCGTCACGAAAATTAAATTATTTGAAATAGAATACTCATCCCATCTGAAATAATCTATCATCATTTCCTCTCTTGTTCTTGTTCTTACCCTTCTCATCTTTCTGAACTTGTAACTCTTGCTACTCTTACTTCTACTACTAGGCTAGCTCCTACTTTACCCTTTACTTCTATTCTTACTCTTCTTCATCTTACAGCTACTGAGGGTCAGCACCAGTGAGTGATTTGATGTCCTCAGATGTTAAATTGAGCTGCTTGAGGAATTCCTAATCGTATATATTGCTGGTCACATCTCCCTTAGCTTACGCTGTCTTAAAGAATCTATCTTCGATAAGGTCTAACATCTACCTTGCATTCTTGCGCTGTTCTTATTATTGGTTTATCACTCTCCCTTCTCCAAAATCTCATGTAGTGTCGATGGGCTTCTTCCTGTTCTGATGGTTCCAGAAAGCTGTTCATTTTGGGAGTAGGTATGTTATCTTGACTCTTGGCGATCATCTCTTGGTTGGTGTAGAGTCTGTTTTAAGCCAGATTGAACCTCCATGCAACATCAGGACTGGCAGATAGGTACTAGCGCATTTATTGGAGATAATCCTCGGGAGCACCCCAAACTAGGCCCAGTGGATGAGTCGAAAAGCACCTTTCACTCCTGAAGCGGTAAAGTTGGATATATGTACCTCCCAGAACCTTTCATCTTTGATATTTAGAAGATGTAAAGCCTTGAAGTAATTGAGTTTTTGGAGAGCTTCAATTTTCATCTTATTCGTCTACTAAAGCCAGTGGTCCAAGTGAGGCATGATCAAAGACTTCCTCCATTCCTTAGTGCCTGCCAGTGTCATAGAGCCAGTGGTTAGTAGCTCGATCATGTCCTCAAATTACAGTTATTTTGCCAGATGCCTCTCCATGAAATTGAGAAAGTTTTCTGATTAGTAGTTGAAAAGCATGGCTCCTATCAAACACCCGAATGCTGAGCGATTAGGGAATTAGCCCTACAAGCGGTGAAGCACTCCTTCCAGTCTTTTGAAGTAGGTTTCTTTTCCTAGTCCTTCCTTTACTGAGTTGTATATTATTCGACTATACACCCTGGGAGTGGGCTTCATGAACTCCATCTTCTTATCAAACTCTGTTACAAAACGAACGGATATTTATTACATCCGGACTGATCTTCAAGTCATCCGCCAAGCCCGCTTTGCATTTCAGTTTCTTGACTGCCTATTTTGAACTTTTCTTCGTCCCGTGATTCCATCCTGCACCCTTCGGCCGGTTGTCAAGGAGCTCTTTCATGGGTTTTTAGGCTTTGATGATTTTGAGTTGGCGCAGGTACTAAGAAACGAACTAGTCCTAATTGGTGACTAGCTTAGTAAGGGGCTTGAGATGCAGTCCACTATCGACCCGGTACTTATACCGAGCCTGGTAAACATCCTCGCCAATCTAATCATATCGATTATAAAGGATATTTCTTTCGACAGCCTGTGAGCACAATCTATTCAATTTTATCTATTAATTATAGTCTAGATAATGAGGAATGCTCTACTTGTTGCTATGTCAAATGTCAAGAGAAGATAATTCCAGCTATCTGAGTTACTTACCCACTTTCTTTATGATGTTGGAAATCTTCTTCTGCAGATCTTGTCCTGTGTCTCTCAGGTTAAGTCGGCTGCCCAACTCTTCTGCCCAGCTCTCTAGCCTCTTGATCTTACTCTCCATGGCATACAACTTTTGACTCTCCTACTCTGTTTTCTTTGCATTAAGTTAAATTCAACTCTATTTACCTGCTACTCTTCATGCAGCATATTCCTAAGCACCTGCAACTTTTTCGAATTATTCTTTACAGACTGAGCCATTTCATTCATCTGCTGTTCTTTATCCTTGATGAGGATTTTGAGATGTGCCTTAGTATTTGGTTGTGCTAGAAAGGCAGAAATGAAGTGGTTGATGCCTCTCTAGCCTGTCCTCATATACACTCGTTCTAAGTAGTTATCACAGTTCTAGAAGATATCCTCATATTCATAAATTCTTTCTTCCAACATGGTGCTCACCATCTAACAGGCCAACAGCCTCATCCGATTTTTATTTCGAATGGGCTAGAGATGACGAGTGGCCTCTTAGTCTAATACTGGTTGTTGAGGAAGGCTTGTCTGAGAGTGAGCTATAGGCCGTGTTGAGAAATAATATGGTCTAGCTACCCCTGTTTTCCCTGAAATTGTTCATAAGCATCTGCCCTCTATCTTCAATGCTCTTCTTGCCATGTGTCAATTTCAGATACTGATTGTACAGGCTCAATCTTTACCTATCTTTTTCTTTCACCCTTCCCTTTGTAGTCAGGAGTTAGTCCTGACAGTTCTTCTGTACCTTCTTCAGTGTCTGCTGCTCATGCTTGGCTTGAATTACCTTCTTCTCTTGATCATTGAGTTTCGTTTCGAGTTATTACTACTTGCATCTTTTCTGTTGACTAGCTTGCTCCTCCTGCTTGATGGTGGAGGTGGTCCTGATTATCTAACTCATGATGCGTTTGATCCTGCCTGCCTGTTGCTTATTCTCATAGGCCCTTTGAGAGTGTTCGTTCTTGCGACTGAGCATATCATGTTGGACTTTCTCCAAAAAAATTGTCAAGCTGCATCATCTGGCCAGTGAGGAGGTGGGAGTGGTTTTTGCGGCTGTTGATTATCGAGATGGAACTGGTTTATGGCTTTTTGAAGAGGAGCTTAAATTTCTATCCATTCTGCTACTTTTGAAGCATATAATTTGATTTAGCTTTTATGGCTCTGAACATTGACTGGGTGTACATATCTACAGAATAGCACATTAGCGAGTATGAGTGGACCATGCTCACCATGGGCTAAATCAAAGCCACACAGATAGAGAAGTGCAGACTCATTTCTACGATTGCTGATCCTTAGTTCCCCATTCACCACCGCAGTCTCCTCTGGCACTCCCTACTTCCCAAAGAATTTACTATCCATCATCCATAAAAACAACAAGCCAGGGCTTAATGCTAAAAATTATTCATGATGCTTTCGCCTTTGATCTAGTCTCCTCCTGATTTGAGGAGCGGATATTAGAATGCGTGTGGGTCACAGCCTTCCTAGTGGCCCAGACTGACAAATAAGTCGGCTATTGTTAAAGCTTTAAATTCTGATATACCGAGTACTATCCTGCTTGATCAGCAACTCTTCCACTAAATAGTAGATCACCAGTAATCAATAGATTCTGGTGAAAGTAACGATGCACTTGCTGAATTACCATCACATGCGGGAATTATATTTCACGGGGATTATGGACTACTCATCATCGTTAAAGAAATAAAGAAGGTGCTCAAGATCCCGGCTGAATTCGAGCTAGAGGAGATAGTAGTGAGCTTTTTTTGGAACTGAAAGTATACGGCAGGTTACTGTATCGGGTGATAGATGAGTTAGTAATCTTCGGGCCAAGAGTGTTGACAAAGCTAGCAATGATGGCACTCAGTCAGATTCCAGCAATTGAGAAGATGACTATTGCACAAGGACGGCTAGTATTCAAAGCATAACTCAAAGTTCTTTCCAAGAAATACTAGTAGTTGCATGGATAAGAGAAGTAAAACTTTTTCTAAATAAATGAGCAATTCATTAATGTAGCAACAGTATATTTTTGATTCCTGACGACACCAAGAGTTCAATGTTGGTCTCTTCTCTACCCCTTATCATTGCCCTTTTATAGCCCGTCCTCTCCAATAGCTCTTTTAGCTTCACCCCTTACAATTACATCATCTTGATCCTGCCATCCTTGCTCCACACTCTCACTCCCTGCTCATCATCTTCAATCAACTTGCGAGATGGGTCCACTTTCACTGTTATCACTTTCACTCTCTCAAGGCCACGTTCAAACAGCATGAAGCAAGGAGAGTCTACTGCCAGTTACTTGCCTTAGAAGCTGAACCATAGATGATGACAGTCGATGAATGGGAGGAGATAATTAACGAAGTGCTGATAGATCTGAGTGATTAGTGGATGAATGGTATCATCGAAGTGTAGATGAACAATCAATGAGGTTCCATGTTCAATTGCGTAGGGGTCATTTGGATCAAGTTGAAAAGCCAATAGAGTCCATGGTTGAATTGTGGTATCAGGTTACATCAAATTCTATCAAATGGAATTTATACAACCCCTTTTGCAGGTATTCCTTGTGCTTTAGTATGAATATTCATTAGCCTCTGATTGCTGAGCGCATTAGATTTGAGAAAGTCATTCTCTACCGCCATGCTTCTGGAATCGTACTCGAAAGTGAGCAGGCCAAAACAGGAATCATTAGTCTGCTACTCTTTAGATATGCCTGCACCATGGCCCTAGCTTAATGCCTTGAAGGAATCAAAAGTTTCAAAACCCATGCAGAGGGGAAGCTCTATCTCAAATAGCGGCATATTTGTTAGACAATATGGACATACGGAGTGATAGGGTTCACTCGATTTTTGGAAGGATTCTACATGCTGTTTATAAAGGAAAGAACAATGGTAGCTAAGATTGGAGGACACCTTATTTACGAAATTAAGGAAATAGGAATCCTTCCTCTTTTCTAATAGAGCATATACAATGAGAATGAATAAGATTGGCTTAAGAAACTAAAGATGTACAGCTTCTAGAATTGCTATTTCAGCTACACATACGACATCACTCGCAGCCTGGCCTTCAACATGCTTCAAAATGCATAACCGCTCTACAACAATAATTTCAGTTATCCATCTCCTCCCCAACTCCAAATATCCAATTCTGACCCAATCCTTCACTTCGATGAAATGTTCTTGTGGAATTACAGGATGATTCGATAATTTGCTAGTTTAGTTTAGTACAGTTGGTCATCCCTCTGAGTCATGGGTTCTGTCGGCAGATCGACTTACCCCTCAAATAGGCTTATCTAACAGTCATTCTTTTTGCAAGGAGATCCAGACATCAAGCAGGGACCCGCTACTTAAAGAGAGGAATCAATGGGTAGGGGTTTGTAGCCAATGAGGTGGAGATCGAACAAATAGTCATCAACGGACATCGCAGTAATGAGGTCAGCAGTTTTATTCAATTAAGGGGAGTGTACCTGTCTTTGGTTTCAAAGACCAAGCATTCTAACTCCAAGCCTCCAATATAATTCTACAACGACGACCTGCATTATTGGGCTACACAGAAGCAATTTTCGAGATTTGGTAGGGAGGTACGGGAAGTCGATTTACTGCTTGAACTTGATGAAACACAAAGAGCCTTCTCCGAGATAAACCTTGCTGTCTGAAGCCTATTAAAGCTCCATTGATTATATCAAAAAGAGGCTTTCTTCCTAGATTTAGCTTACTTATATGCCCATCGACATGAAGAATTAGCTCAAGAGTGCAAGGAGATGTTTGTTAGGAATAGCACTGATTTGCTAGGACCACCTTGAAAAGCATCAACTTCTTTAGCGTCAGAAACTAACCCCAACGCAAGGATTGTCAGATATTCACCTTCCAAAATGGAATAATTCGCTCCAACTGTGTGGATTGTCTAGACAGGACCAACAGTTTCCAAGGGATACTGGCAGAAGTGGCTCTTGTACAGCAAGCGTAAAGACTGTTAGGGGTTTAGCTCGAATAGTTCAGCATTTGTAAGAGCATCATGAGCAGCTTTAAGGCTGCTTACGAAGAGATGGGGGACCTGATTTCAATTCAATATGGCAGTTCTTTAGCCCATAAGCAAAAGGTCAGTTAGAGAAAATCACTGAAGCTGTAATTCCTCACCTCGATCAAGCGGCATTTCAATAACAATATTACTGACTCAGATAGACAGTAGGTCATCGATATCATCCTGGGCAACATCTCTTCAGAAAGATATCCTGATGAGTGCATTATCACCCACGTGCCCAACAAACTCTTTCTCAAGTAGTGCCTTGACAACTGGCAGACCCGCGCAATCCAGCACTTTCAAGCAGTCAATATGTTGGGCTTACTCTACAAACTGAATGAGATATAAGCTGACTAGAAGAGCTTAAATTTGTGGTGAAGAAACCATCTCTTCTTTTAAATAGACTGCTGTGCCGAATACTTTTGAGCATGAGAGGGAATGCTTTTAAAGTATAGTCACTAAATATCATCCTCTAGTTGCTGAAACAACTTATTACTATGATTAGCCAGGCTAGGCAGATATCTCTCCATGCAGCACCTAAACTCATAGGACAGTTCCAGGAGAGAAGACAAACTATTGGAAACGGCTGCACGAATAAGCAAACTCAATTCTTCAAGAGAGTCTACACCCAACTCTTGAGTAATAAGAAGAATGCTAAAGCGAGGAATCAAAGGATGAGCCGTTAAATCAGGCATTCTACATAGAAGAAGTAAAAAGGATAAAGAGGGCCTATAGGTGTGGAGGGTATGTTTTGTTTAAGGAGGATGAAGAGTTATAGGACAAGTCTCACAAGTAAGAGCCGAGCAGGGTTGTGATTGGTGCACAGCAGAGCAAAGGCAGAGTGCTTAGAGACCTGCTGTCAACAAAATTTATTTTTGGCAGGGAATGGACATGATGATAATAGATCTATAATTTAAATGGATAAGTTCGGACCTTCTCATAATCTAATGAACTATTAACAGTCCATCAACCACTCAAAAACAACCAGGCTCAGGAAATACCTGTATTTGAAGAAGATCTGGGTGAGCACTCAGTCATGGACTACCCCACCTTTTTGAAAGACTGTCCTGCCACCCGCACTAAAACTGGTCCAGAAAACTGCAATGCTGATTTGTAGAGCTACTCCTTTGCAGACAGCACATGGACGCTTGAATTTATTTGTGAACAGGTTTGATATAAATGGTAAAGTGTGTTAATTGTAAACGATGTGGGGAGTGCCAATGAAGAGGAATGAGAGGAATGAGCAGATTGCTTTAACGGTTTGAATGGAGTTATTATATCTCTCCAATCTGCTGCCCATTAATATTTAATTTATTCGCCGATGTAAGATTGACAAAATTATATGCATCTCATACCGAACTGAAAGACTATCTTGCTTTTAAGGAAAGCTGACCTACTCTCTTTTGAACAGTCATCTGGTCCCCGATATTAAACCTGCAAGATAAACGAAGCCCAATTGCTCAATCAAACCTCTCTATAAATGCTTACGATGATCTACAGGAGGTAGTTTCCTTTGCCTGTCTTCGATTTATCAATTAACCGAAGAGATCTACACTGTGACACCCCTCTCCAATCAAATGGGTAGAGGCTTAACAGAGATAACATTGAAAGGTATTGGCAGTAAGGAAGAAGTGTGGAAATGTGAAATTGGCAGAGCCATGTAAGTCCGGGATGAACACAAGTAAGAGAGGTTTACAGTCAATCTTGACTCCTTCAATAAACAACCCTTTGACGATGCCTAGTCAGCTAAAAGATCTTAAATGGTTATTTTGTGACTATAAGCTTCTAACAGAAGCAAGGAACGACTGTTCACATTTTGTGCCTTCAAAGCTATGAAGGGAAGCTACTTACTCTCTTCATCTCAGGAGAAGCATACCACACTGGCAAGATCAAGAAAATCAGTACCTGTTCGACACTTTCCACCTGCGTAAAACAGAATCAGGTAATAATTCACTAAGATCTGAGAATACCATTTGATCAACCTTACCTTAAATATTCTGTGCCTAGTATGAAGTTTAAAGTACAGGCTTCTGTCGAATGGAAGGAAGCAACTCTCGCTGTGGAGTATTCGTGGTTCAGCCTTTTTTTCCTTTGCCTTAAAGAAGAAGGAGAGAAAGTTCAGAACATCCATTCAGAAGACAAACAAGGAATGATGATCTCAATCTAATGTTTCGTGCTGCTAGATCTTCTATTTTCCTTCATATAATATTTTATGCTGCATAAGGAACACTCTCAGACATTGTGCAAATACTGTGGCTGGGCAATTGCTGCCTCATCCCTTTAACAACATTAATTGGCCTGTCCTATGAACATCCCAAAGAAATGCATAGTCTGCGAGCAGGAAGTACCAGGATCCATCTACCCCCAACATCGGCAAAGGTGCCACCCAGCCCTCAAGCGTAAAATTATAAATCATACTCCTATGCAAGCACTTTCTATGGAACATAGAGTGACTGAAGCTGAAAAGGGGAATCCTTTCGAAAACAGAAAGGCAATTGTAGAATTGTAAAAAATTGCTCCTGCAATTAAGGCAGGCAAGAACAAGCAAGAATGCTGCATTTGTTTGTAGGTTCTTCGACCCAGCAGTATGGTGCGCAAACTGCCCTGCGAACACACTTTCCACCAGCGCTGTGTCGACCCATGGCTATAAGAACATCGTTCATGCCCTTACTGTCGATAGACTTGTATCAAGAAGAAGCACAAGACTTGATGAATCATTTGACGACAATGGTCAATTTTTCTTATTGTAGATACAGACCTGTGATAAGGTAGGCCTTGGTGAACCACTGCAATCCTAAAAGAGTACCTGCCAATAAAAGCACTCTCTGAAATGCTACAGGGCCTGCAGTTATTAGGAATAGCTGCTACAAGCCTCTTAGTTTACCTAGGAGAATAGTTTCGTCTATGTTCCAGCTGTAACCCCCATAATTGTACTGTCCAGCCCAGCTCTCAAGTTCCTTTCTTGTCTGCTAGATAAGTACGACTCTCTGCTGATCCATCTCAAGGTCGAAACTGAGTTTCAGCAGCCCCTTCTTGAACTCCCCAGGAGTTATTCTATTCACCTAATAGGTAAAAACCTCTTACTTATAATCATGCAGAACGTCTGAATTTTCTTCCTTGAACTTGACCTCTGCACGTAGCTTGAATTGGATAGAGGTGGTGCGTTCCAGAAGTTATTGTAAGGCGTATTATTGGTAGGGGTTGAACAGAGCCGAGAAGAGCCGAGAAGTGCAGGTGAGAACAAGATAGACCACATAGAGGGGAATGCCAATAAAGTGTATTTCATTGTAAGTGCAAGTTAGAGCACAGAGAAGGAAGAGAAGATTGGCAACAAAAGGGAACCACCCTTCTATGGTGATGAGGTGTCTGAAATTTAAAATCATGTAAAATTTATTGCTAAGTAACTCACAATAGATGTAAATAATATAGATGCTCAATCAAATAAAGCACAGATCCTGAGCCTACACTTTATTCCTCCCTTTGTTTTTATTCCTACACAGGTCTAGATGCCTTCCTTTCTGCTTTTTCCTGTTCCTCTACTTCTCTTTCACTCTCTGCACATACTTCTGCTCTGACAGCTTATCTGCTTTCTCCCTTCGTGGCTATACGATAGGCTGGTACATCATCTTCTCCCCTCTAAACTCTTCAAATGTCTAAATACATTCCACCTACCTCTAGCTATCAACCTAAGCTTCTTATGATTGTTCTTGTTACTCTTTACACTCACATGGTTCTGATTTCAAACAACTTTCCTAAGGAGGAGTTTTTAATCTAAGCAATTACAACTCTTTCTACTCTGGCACTTCTTCTTCTTATTATTAACTTGATTGATCTTACTCGTCTTATGATTATGACTGCTTAAAATAGTGTCCTTTGTGGATGATCTCAACCAATTAAAAATCGATTGAGCCTTTTTCCTGTCCGGCAAAACCACTCGCACGCACCTCTGCATCCAATCTTCTACAGACCATTACTTCTGCCAATCCTGGCATCTCGAATCCCTCTGTCCTGAACTACTTCTCCATATGGTTCTTCAAGATCAGCCGGTCAAAATAGTCGTAGACACATTGTACGTCTCTGGAATAGTATTTCTCTGCCTCAGGGTGCTCACGAGAAATGGCTTGCGGGAAGTCGATTACTAGTACTCTCTCATCCTCCTCGATCATCAGATTAAACTCATTGAAATCACCATGAATCAGTCCATTCTCTGCGAACTTTCCGATCAGGGCCAGGCAGTCTTTGAACACTCGAGAGGGGTTGTCAAGACAGCGAACGTGATAAAGCGGAGTGCCATCAATGAAGGACATGAGTATCATGTGCCGATTCTGTTCTACGGGTTCTGGAGTAGGAAACCCTGCTTGGTGCAGTGCCTTCATCATTTCAAATTCTTTGACGGCAGAGAGTCGGCTGAGATAAAGCCAGTTGTACTGCGTGCGGTGTTTAATGTAGTCCCGATTATTCTTGATTGATCTGAACGAGACTCTTCCCAGCCTTGTAACTTTTAATGCGAGGGGCTTATCTCCTAAAGTGCATTTGTATATGTCTGATTCCTTCCCTACTCCTATTTTACCATGAATGGTGTCGATCAGACCCTTGTTGAATAGGACCTTGATTGCAAGGAAATCATAGCCGAGTGAGGTAAGACGGTACCCATCGTACTTCTTGCCAGTATGACTGAGCAGTTTCATTTTGAGGAGATTACGGACGGCCTTGAAGGAATTAGCAGGCAATCCAGCGAGTTTTTGTATGACTTCTATAGGCACCCACTAGTGATTACGCATGCCAAGTTCAATGGCACTCAGCAGTCTGACTTCATGCTTCTCAAGGTAAGTGAAATAACTTAGGTCAAACCTCATACTCTTTCAACTATTTACAAAATAAGCATCTTATACCCAATCATTATCAATGCCTTTCACTCGTTTAGCTGGGTCAGCAAAGCCACTCCTCGTTTTGTCCAGTGTGCTTACGGCTCGTTCGAGGGCAATTGAGTCCACATCACGAAGTTGGTCGAATGTCCTGTGGTAGACAGTACTCCTCGTCGTGCACTGGTCTTATACACAGGGCAGTTGTAGCAGGATTGTTGTAGTGATTCCGCAATACGAACAGGCTGCAAATGGACAGTAGGAAATTAGCTAAAAAGCTGTTTGGGCAAACTCTAAGCCAGTACTATTCCTTTCTGTCCCAATGAGCCCCTCCAAAAATAATCCATGAGTATATGCACCTGAAGGAGCAGGGCCCGAAAGTTATTGCTTCTAACTTATCACTTTGTAATCGAACTGGATTTAATCAATAGGCAGTTTTTAAGCCCTGGCATAATTTTGGAGGACGCCTGTCAAAAAGGACTGTGTGAAGAAGAATCCACTAATCCAGAAGTTATCTGGCTTTCCTGCCTAGATCCAGTTGTCAAAGTAGTCCAGCCTATTCTTGAGATCATTCACATAGCCACCTAACTGCTTCAGAGAAGGGTAAGATCGTTTAAGCCAGATCTAGGGCACTTTAGAATCAGAAATGCTGTGAAAAGCAGATTATATTTCAGCTGACATGACAGCTGTCCCTTCTATGACTTTACCTAACAACTCTAAGGAAGCATGAATCGTCGTTATCAGACCGTTATACCGAGTAAGTTCTTGTACCAGAAGAGTGTTCATTGAATCTTCGTAGAGAATGGGATACTTCATGGAAATATTGTTCAAATCGTAGGACTTCCTGATTTTATTTTTAATTGAAGAAAGCACTGGCAATAGGCCTTGCTCTGTGTCTTTGCCTTTGGTAGATCCGGTTGAGCACAATAGCAAGTCGGAGATGAAGCCAGTACCTTCAGCCATTCTACGAGTGATTTCTGCATTTGCATGAAATCCAAAAACTCCAGGTGGACAGAACTGTTCTATCTCAGTAACGCGATGTGCAAGATCTGCCAGGGAGGGATTATCTCCCACTTTAAAAGTAAAGGAGCATTCTTAAAACTAGATGGTGTCACTGGAAAGGGCTTCAACTGAAAGATAGTCCTCCAATATGGTTTTGATCAATCTGCGATCCTTGTCATCTGTTACTCTTCCACCAAAAAAGCATTACCCACCAGATACTGCAGTGCAGGAAATGGAATGTCATCCTCCTTTTGGTCTAAGTAGAGTTTTAACTGCAGAGCACTTATTCGTAAGTCAGATTAGCTGAACTCGTAGGGAATGTTCCAGCCCAATGAGCCGAATCTACGTCTCTCGTTTATTACTGAATGAAAAAACGAAATGTTAAACGCTAATTTTTTTAAACTGCCTGGCCGATGAGACCCATCTGCGAAAGAGTCCGAACTTAATGGATGGGTGGAAAGGCAGCGGAGAAGGTTGGCCCTCAGCCTTGAGGAGCCTCGTTCGTTATTTTAATTGAGTTTTGGAGCACAGTCTGAGGGAATGATGGGGTAGGATATGAAGTAAGCCACAGCCTGTAGTCTCATGCTCTCCTACTCCATCCAATTGATTTTCCACTATTTTCTCAAGTACCAGCATCCACTTTATCGCTAAATGGCAATTCTGCAGGACCACCCATCTACCATGACTCTGCCCTTCTTTAATACAGGATTCAGCATGGGGTCCTTGACCCTGGCCTAGTGACACTGCCTGGATTTAGATTCCCTGGCTGGCTGCATATGAGTTTAAAGAGGCGAAAGGGTCGACTCCAGGTGACAGGATAAATAGTAGAGGATGATGGGAATCTGATTCCTGATGGGAAAGCTTCTAGGTCAAAAGAAGGTGGAGTCATATCCAATTTAGGGTTGCATTCTGTAACGTACTCCTGGACAGCTTCTAATAGCCTTGAAGTAGCTAGCACCTTAACAAGAGTGAGTTTAGCAAAGGGGGAGCAAGAGTTCTCGAAAGGATGAGGCCACACACTTTTTAGTGGACTCACTCTTACAACCTCCTATATTTCCTGTAGAAAGAAGGGCGTGATTTGTTCAATGGATATGTTGGGGATAGTTGCAAGCGTAGCATTCAGGATCGACCACTGAGAGGCCGTTAGAAGCAGTCCATCTGGGATTGGAGGGTAGCCTTAATCCAGGACCTCCAGAGTGGTGAATATTTTCAGCTGTTCAGGAGTAACTTCTTTCTTGTGAATTGCTGTTCTGGTGGTCAACAGAAAGGTATAGAGTAGTTTGTCTTTTTCAAATAATCCTCTGGTCAGGTTGTTAAATACAGTTGACAGGAACTAGCAGTGCAAAATTTAAATTCTCATTTCAAGGTCGTCCACAGCTCTGCTTGATTAAAGTGCTCTGGTGAAAAGACCCAGAAAGTACAGCAAGGAGTACTGGTACATAGGGTTAATTAAGGACAGGTCAGTTAGTACAAAAAACACTAGTCCTGACAACTCACTCAACTATTGGTATTCACTCCTCGCAGAATTTATTTTAGCCTGAGTGGCCTTACCTTCCACTTCCTTCCTATTAATATCCTATGCTTTGACCTTAGATGCTGATAGCACCTGGATGGCTTACTCATCTTCAAGGATAGAGCTACTGTTAGCGAGTATCTTGAGAATATGATTTTCAAGAACTGTCAGTTCGTCCCGGTTGGCTGTTGACTCTAGAGCCAGCCTCTCTCGCTCGTTTTCAAGAGCAGGCTGTTCATGACGAACTATCATGGTAAGGAGCTGAGCAGCTAGTCCTTCTTCTGTAATGCTGAAATTGAGCAGAGTTATTCGAGTGGCTAGCTAAGGAAGATAATGAGGGTTTCTCAGCCGAGTAGTCATGAAGAACCTGAACTCTGGATTGTAAGTTATCACCTGCTCACCCATCTTGAGGTACTTCCCAATTCCCTTAGAAAACACCTGCTTGTTTATAATAGGCATTACAGCTGATTACACCTCTTCTCCTATACCTTCTAACAGCACTGGAAGGCCAAATTGCACAGAGTTCTAAAGCACTCGCATGTAGCCCTCTTGACTAGATTTCACTACCTTGAACTTGTACTCTGCCTGAGCCTTCCTTATAAAAATGTTGGCTTGGTTCTCGGGGTCTATGCACAATGGCCATTTCATACTCTTTGCCATTATTATGCCATTTTCTTGACTAAACTCATCTTGGGGTAGTCCAGCCTTGCCCCATTTCCTCAGTTCTTGTTAAGAAACCGTGAAAGTCAGAAGAGGACATCCCCATTACTTTCTTAACTCATCTCTGGCACCTTTATGGAGTCCACCTGCATAGGCGATCCAACCAGCCGCAAACAAGACCTCTTCCTCTACCTCCTCCAATCGAATGGTGCTGGCCTGGGATGTCTAGTGCCATCTCACTTTTTCCTCTGCTAGAGATTAAATCAGCTGATTTGCTCTTTGAATTTTAGTTTCACATTCATTGATTTCTCGTTAAAGTCGATTGAGATTGGTGATTGCCATTTTTAGCGAGGAAGATAGCTTTTATACCTTGAAATTGGCATCGATCAATTGCTCTTGCTTTACTGCCAGCTCTTTTAGCAGGATCGATGATTTCTACTTAGCAACTGTTAAGGCCATTTTCTTTGGCTTTACCTTCTTGTTGACGAAGTAAAAGCTGTAAACACCTTTCACCCATTTGATTATACACTCGCATGCTCTTGAGGTATGGGCAACTGTCTCAACTTGTAGGAGTGGAGCAATGCTAGCCTCGTTCATGAATTTGCCAAGGTTTTCTACTGCCTTATCAGTGAGTAAATCATGATTAAACTCAAGCAACTCAGTGAGGAGCTTAGGATTATTGAGCAATCGTTGAGAAGCAGCCCACCAGTCCGTCTCCATCTTCAAAGTCTTATCGTTCTTAATCTTCTCCTTAGGAGTGGGGTCAAGAATCAAGCACAGTGCTTGCATCACAGTCTTGATGATCACGTGGGGGTCCTTCATAGCCTTCATCTAGGTGAGAGAACTCTTATCCAAAACCAATAATGCCTCTTCTGATTCTTTCAGAGCTGGTAGTACCAGCTAGAGATCGATCTCACACTACTTCTCTATCGCGTTTGCCTAGTCCACTGCTTATTGTACTATGGCTTCTTCCTAGGAAATCACTTCTTGAATGGATGCTGCCTATTTCTTCTGGGTCTCAACTAGCCCCATTCTTTACTGGGTTTCAACCTGTGCCTTTTGTAGGATAGGTTGAAGGTTGATAAGATTTGTTTGCATGCTTTCCACCTGCTTTTCAGTGTCAACAATCTTTTTATACCCGCCTTCGAATTGGATACTCGAGCTCTGATGATTCTTTTTTGCTCCTCCAGCAGGCTCAAGAAGTTTTCCAGCATCCCGATGAAAGTAGTGGGAGTTATATATATAATCCGCTTGTAAATGGACTTGTACCTCTTCATGTAGTCTTTACTGCTCTAGTGAAAATATCTGGCTTTGTTTACAAAGAATTTTTTATTTTCAAAGGAAAGGCCTGTCTTGCTTATGTATTCTTTTGCCACAGATGTTAGAGCTTATTCAGGCCATGCCAGAAAGTAATCGGTAGTGCTGCAGTTGACCAACGAAGGGAACATCCGCACTCTTCCTCGAAGTGCCTAACCTACTGGCGAGAAACATAACGAGATATGCAGGTTGGAACGCACTCTCTGGTTGAAAAAATCCATAATCTGAGTGATCCCTCCTTATATTCCTTTTTGAGCTGCGTCTTTAGACACGGCCTAAATTATCTGCGCCTTTTCCTCAGCATTGAACATTCCGGGCACTTAACCAGTATTCAATAAGTTGTTAATGTCCTAAAGGAAAGAATCCTGCGTAGCCTGTCCATCACCGAACATGAAGCAATTGCTTTTGTTCTTGCCTCCGCATGACATCAACAGCTTTTTCAAATCCTCTCTAAACTGTGAATGACCATAGCCTTTAGACAGCTCGATTGTGAAGACAGACATTTAACAGAGAAAAGAACCAAACCTAGTGATTGACTGCCTCCCTGATCCTCCTACCCCGATAAGTAGGGCATGCCCTTTAGGTTGTCTGAGAATCCTAAGCACTGCCAGTAGATGTTCCACTGCGAATTGAAAGCAGATGAAGGTTAGTGGCTGGCTTGTCGATAAATTATGGTTTTCTAATTGGTTGATAAGAGTTGTAGTCAAGGAGTCTAGCTATTTTATTTCTTAGTAAACATGGATTCAGACCCTGGAGGTGTGAGAATATCAGTCCAATATGTGTTATTTTCAATTTTCTTACCCCATCTCTTCCCTGCCTCCTCAATAAACTGTTCAAGATCAGACCGGTCCTCTTCTAACAGCCGGTCTCGGAACACTCTCCTGGATTAATGGCACCACAGCCTGAATAAATTTTATGGGGTGACTTTTTGAGGATGGGCTCTGCACAATCCTTGAATAAGTTGGTTAAGATCCCGTAGGTTGAATAGGTAATGACACTTAGCAGGGGTCGGCAATAACCTTCCTTTGACCTTTTCATAAAAGTCAATGGAAACTGTCACCATCATTGGTACTGACCTGGTTTCAGAATGGCGTCGATAAGTCATTTCAAGCATAACAGTGAAAATTTTTGTCATTGCTTACTGGTCGAACTATGCTATCGAAATCAACAGAGACCGGCCTGTTAGTTTAGCTGAGGGTTTAGGCCGGCCTGCTCCTGGTGGACACATCGCAAATACGAATTATAAATCTCTTAGCTGTTTGAACCCTTTCCCTTTGTCCTTCAGATCATAGTAGCCAAGTTCTGCTACCATCTGCAGAAGCAGTTCTACAGGAGGCTGGGCACCATACTTTTCAGGCTGAGGCATGTTTAAATCATCCACAAAGATAGCTAGCTTACCAGTCTTCGGCCCATACACTCCTCTGCCCCTTCGATCAAGACGCTGATCAAATTGCTCTTGTACATAGTTCGCTTGTGTCTGTGCAGAAAACAGAAAATATTCGAGGTGGAAATGTTTAACTTCCATCTTTTTTAGAGTGTTGCGGATGGAAGTTGTCTTTCCTGTACCTGTGCCACCTACGCATAGCACCGGTCTGTCATTTTCCAACAGTCGCTGAATCAGCCAATCATATCTGACAGTATCGGCAGTCTGGACAATAAGCTAGTGCAAAGGAGTATGTAGATACTCGGTATGATTTTCAGGTTGTAAGTCTATCCATTTAACCCACTCAGGTGCCTCTCTGTCAGAGTTGTACTTAACCAGATATTCGAACAGTGCTCGGTCTGGGTTGGCAATCTTTTTCTTACGTCCCGATGGCAAAGGAAAATCACCGTTTATCATTTTTTTCAGTTGTAAATCGAATAATCTCCGAGATTCACCTGAAAGGCACCCTCCCAATGACCACACCAAACTGTAGATGAAGTAAGCATCCACCTCTGCTATAGCGTTCTTGGTGCCTACTCGAACTGTTTGCAAGAGAGGAGACAACGTCCACAAGCATCCTTGCAGCATGGCTTGTAAAGGAGTGTCTATCACTTGTTGACATTTTATAGTGATACAGCGGTAAAGTGGAACTACCAACCAATCAACCAGCAAAAGTCACCTAGTTAAGTAGTTCTTAGGGGACTACCTATTTAAGCGGTTGGATCCATTTTGATAGAATGACCTGGTGTCCTAGGGAATCAGGTTACATGTAAACCATACCACAACGTGATACTGTGGCTGGACTGGCTGAATTTAGATCAAGAGTTTCAAATAGCATTGCTCATCCCACGAGACATAGCTATGATCTCCCCACTGTTCAGACACAACTTCTTGTTGTCATCCAGCACGGTGTTCATGTTTTCAATCCAGACAGCGTCGACTGGTCCGTCAAGCACGATCCATCGCAGTAATTCTATACTTCCTCTTGCTAGCTAACGGAATTTGACTGCCAGAACTCCGTCAAACCATTCGTGTGAGATTTCATCGAAGTAGCCATACAGCTCCTTAATATGCAGGCTTTAGGACTGAGATGGATCATCTGCACTTCTTCTGGCAAAGAGGCTGCTAATGCGTTTATAGCACTAGTTTTTCCAGCATAGGAGTGTCCGACTACCATTACGCCATGCCTTACTTTCACCATCTCACCTATCTGCATGGTCTTCTCCTTGAAATACTGGTTCAAATCCAGGTAGCTTGTGGCACAATGTTGTTATAGCTTGTTGAGAAAGGCAGTTGACATGTCGTCATCGAGAATGATGCCTGGAAAGAGATCTGAAATGATGCCTTGGAAGAGGGGCAGGTCCTGTGACAGGAACTTGGCGAGATTAACTTCATTGATAGCTCTGAGCACAAGTTGGGGCTAGCCCCATGATGGTAATGTTCTTTTGAGTTGACCAGCTGCGGTCAACACTGACTTGACTGCCCTCATGCCATAATCGTAGTGATCCTGTGAGGAGAGCTGCTCAGAGCACAGCTTATAAGTGGTGACAATTTTATTGGCCAGATTACGAGCCTGAGTAAATCCCAGCGAGTAAAGGATAATTTCACCTATCATGGCATAGTCTGGGACCATCATTGCTACACTGCGAAACAGAGCCTTCAGATTGTCGGGCAGTTCAGAACGACCTGCGTAACCCGGGTTCATCGTTATGAAGATATTCGTTGAGCTTTGAAGCTTTAGACTGGTGCCTTAAAACGCGAATACATGCTGTCTGCGCGATTTGGCTGTCTGAATAGTGAGAATCTGTTGGGCAACCACTGAGAGTACTTCAAGTTAAATCCGGTTAAATTCATCGAAGCATGACCAAGCTCCACAGCAAGCCAAGCCCTTAAGAAATTTTCCCATCGCCAGGTAGTCGAGTCCATCTGAGCAATTGAACACGAGGCACTGGTTAGCCATTGCTTTAGCCAGATCCTTAACAGTTTCAGTTTTGCCAGTGCCTGCAGGTCCCTCCGGCGCTCCTCCATAATTCAAGAACATGGCTGAACAAAGAGTGCTGTAACAACGATCAGTAAGGGGGAGTGATAACCAATCTGGATGAATTGCCGAGGTACTAATTGTTGTAAGGGAATTGACAGTTGAGGATGCTTGTTGTGATACTCTTTTAATGGTCAGGGTCAAAGTAATATCTGAGATGCTGCTGCCATTCAAAAGAGTCTAAAATTACTTCTGCTGGGAGACTCCCTGTAATGTCGATATTGTGCACGAATAGGACAATTAGTGCTTCTAAAGTCAATCGGTTCACAGCTGATAATTTTCCTTATATCAGCTTTACCATGTCCTTCAAATCTCCAGAAAGTCTGCTGTGCAATTAACTTGTTTTACCATTAAGAATTGCTGATTCAGTCTGTCGAGTCCATGAGACCATATCAAGAAGCTAGGGTAGCCTGGCCACAACGATCCAGAACCCAATCCTTTCTTTATTGTTCCCGCTGTTGTTCTTAAGCCTATCTGAGAACATGTTCTACAGCTTTGACCATTCCCTTTTCCAGGTGGAGAAGCCATTAATCTACATTTCCATTAGCAAGTGTGGTATCAAGCTCTTTAGTAAGTAAAAGTTTTTCCTCCTAGACTGATAAAATAGCAGTGATTTTGGTATTGTCCTTGAGCTCCATAGAAAGATCCCTTCGAAGCATTTCGGTAGGTGTGGTATCACTCTCGAAGGGTCTTTGGTCTCACTTAGGATCTACAGCAGTTAGTCATTGGACAGGAAAAAAAACCTTGGAAAGTTCATTCGTTTGCTCTCTTGAAAGCTCGACAGTCCACGCTGCACTGTCTCAAGGTTGCATTTGCAGTTCTGTAACACCCTCAGCAGGATCGTTATCTGGTGATACCTGTCCACAAACTATCCTCTTTCATTCTTTCCATGAGATTCATAGAACTGCTAGTCTACTGTGGCAAACTTAGTCCCCTCTACTGCCAAGTGCTTGAGGATATCAGGGGCAGACATCACTGGTCGTAGATACATCCAGGTAGCTTGTACATGCCCCAGGGCTTATAAAAAGTCGGTGCAGTAGAGAATCCATTCCTCCCATTTTGTGAGTTAAGCCATGTAGATAGCTGCATGTGGACTGCCCTTCATAGTGAGGGTTTTGAGAGAGTGTTCATCGAGCTTGATATTTGATTATTCAACAAAAGATCCTGTAACAACTGGACATTCCTGGTGAATCTTAAGCTCAACCCTTACGCCTTACCAATCTGCGTACATTCTGTTCATGCTCACTCGGATAGCGTGTTCTTTAGACGCCCTTTCAGAAACGTCCTCAAGTAAGTCCAAATGCTAGAGACTGCCTTGGTTAATCAATCGAGTGACCACCACATTGTCAGTGCTTTTTATATAGTCGTTCAACTTCAAGATATTGGAGATCTCCTGTAAATGTCTGGCCTCTAACCCTGGATTACAGAAGATGTAGAACAAAGGGATGCACCTTTCGAACTATCTTATTTAACCGAGCAGTTCGTTGATCAGTTTGCTTGGCTTGGATATTTTTTGCAGTCGGCCAAGCAGCCTGATCAACTCTTGCTTGACTATCTTCACCTCTTAATCAATATGCTCAGGGTTCTGCTTGAACACTTACTCTTTAGACCAGCTGTTCATGTTGGCCAAAATTGACTTGGTCAAAGTCCACAACCTTTCGAAAGGCTGCAGTTGATTATCATACTCAGTCAGTTTTCTGTACTAGCTGATGCCATGGGAAAGATGCTCTTATTGAATGTTTATTTTAGCTTTTTCTTCAAAGCATTGTTGTGTATATGCCCTTGTAGACTAACAGTGTCTGCAGAGCAGCATCTCTCATTCATCCTACTCCCATAGTCCTTGAGCCTCTCTACCTCCTGGCCCAGTTTGATTATAGCAGTATCGAATCTGGATTTGATGACGATTCAAATTCTCCTCCATCTCTATTCTTCGCTCATTCATATGCCATTCCCGCTCTTTTAGCTACTCAGGAAACTATTGGAGTGTCAGACTAGTTTCGTTCATGAGTTTGAGGTTTTCTGAGCTGACTGGATATCCATGCGGGAAAACAGGAACATGCTTAGCCATTTCTTAGCATTTACATAGCTTTACTGCATTTCCTTCAGGTCCTTGCGTCCTAGGGAATCGATTTTAGCTTCAATGGCCACCAGCTGTTAAGTATCATGCGGCTCAGCTTCATTTTTTCAAGGCCTTAAGCCACTCTACTTTCGAATGACCTGCAGATATCGACTATCTTCTTCATAACGGATTCAATGATGATCTTCTCAAGTGAATCGATCTGCTGAATCAAACTGTTTCTTGAACGCAGTGCCATCACAAAGCACCATAGGCATTCTTACCTGGAAAGGTAGCTCCTAGGTCACGACCTTCCGCAAGTTTTGGTACTTATAGAGCATTTCGTTGTGCTCCCTGCGATCATGATCCTCTTGGGTCCATTACTGTATAATCTTCTATTCTTGCATAAGAAAGGCATACTTTTAGTAGATAGGCAGAACTCCGCTGGCATTTTCCAAGTTGTCCTTGACCACAGAGTGGATCTGTTCCCATGCCTACCTGAATTCCTGGTCTTCTTTTCCCACTCCTCTTAGTAGGGCTTTTTCCATTCCCTTTACAAAGAGAGTTTCAGGCTTACTAAAATTGCAGCTGATGTCAGATAAAGTTTCAAGAATACCAAGTAATTTATCCGATATGAGTTGAATGGGATCTTCGAACATTACTCGATCTAGATAGACTATCTGGATGGTGAGAAAGATGGACTCCACTTTTCCTTGATGTAGCTCGTAAAACAGAATTGTCTAGGCTGGTTTGGGACTGT
>NW_028291947.1:0-30236 GCF_963383615.2 Lipophrys pholis | reverse complement strand
CCCAACCCCAACCCCAACCCCAACCCCAACCCCAACCCCAACCCCAACCCCAACCCCAACCCCAACCCCAACCCCAACCCCAACCCCAACCCCAACCCAACCCCCAACCCCTTAATCTCTCTTCAACCAGTAGACCAACCAAGATTATTCCATACCATTGATCCATAAAAAATATAAATCTCAGGTTAGCCTGCTCAGCACAGGCAACTTCTGCTGCAGTCTTATCGCCTCTTCTAGGCTAATTGGATTAACACCGATCTAACTACACAATTTGTAGTACTCCCCGCTCGCTGCTGAACTACAGCCGACTAGCCTACGCTCCACAAATGGCTGCATGCACACCTGCAGGTTCAAGTCCTAACTGAGCTATACTAGCCTTTTTCTCTCATTCTGGTTTTTCTACAGCCAGTGGAATATCGAAGCTGGCAGTTTCTAAGAGAACGAGTCTTTGCCTAGTTTGAGACCAAGGTCCAGCTTGAAGTCACAACACTTGCACAGCTACTACAGCATGGCCAGTTCTTAAACCGAGGCAAAAGGAACAGGCAGTTCGTTTCTCAGCTACAAGGAAGCGAGCTCTCGAATGGCAGTAAGAAGGCCGGAACAAGCCACGAACTAAGTGCATGCCCGATAGATTCCATCCCTAGCTGTCAGGAAGATGCAATCATCTAACTCCATATTAAATTCATCGCTTTTTAGTGTTGATTCGATTAGTGCGCTCAGTTTAAAGCACGTAGCTGATATCGTGTGCCTTTATGGGCTTGACACACCTGCATTTCTTCAGTCAGCCTGCTAGCTTGTTCAGCAGTTCAGAGACTCCTGCCTTGTACATGTTTCTGGCCTGCTCCTCGACATGGATAGCCCTTTTCTCATTGGCGCATGTGAGTCTGATCGCCTCAATGGCCTTTTCTTCTCGAGCAGCCATCTTCTTGCTAAAGCGATCTTCTCCTCGAGCTCTTTACTGTCATTAGTAAACTAGTTGATTTCTTTGACTTCCTGTGCCATGAACTAAAGGATGCGATCTCTCTTGACCTTGTGCTGTGAAACCCATCCTCTGCACTCTACACTGTGCTTCTGTGCCTTTAACCCTCCAATTACAAGCCTGTCTATCCTATTCTTCTAGATGACTGTTTTCCGCTTCAGGCTGTCGATCAGCCCTTCAGCTTTGCTTTCTTGAGCATTTGGAGATCTGCCTATTTGTTGATTTAGGAGATTGTGCTGCTACGGACATCGATCACTACCAGCGTCGAATCTCTTTATCTCTTTCCGTCTCCGTGTTCTTCACTTCAGATGTAGAGCCTAGATAAGTCTTTGACTTCTTCTTGACCATAAGCTTTTACCTGCGCATCTTGTCTTCTGCTGTGGACTGGCAAATCTCTTTTCATACATTCTGTGCTGCAGATTGAGGCGCACCTTGGTCTTGGGACAACTCTACTCGCAAGGATCTGCTGGCACTAGCATGACCTAGCAGTCCTATAAATGAGCTACTGCGTGCTAGTGGAAGGAAATCTTTTCATACGATAAATTAGTGCCCTTTGGCACCATGCAGCACAATAAAAAATGATCTTAATGTCAATGTTGCATCCTCCGGTAAGGGTTGCAAGCCAGTTGTAGGTGTGGACGCTTTGTACTGGGTATCTTCTGCTGTAACGGTTTGACCTGTTACTGGCGTATGGGTTTGGCTTGTATGACGAATAGATAGAGCCTGCCATGTTGCGGCTGCCTCTCCATCCATGCTTATTTGGTACCTCAAGGTTGAATTGTGACTTAACAACCTTTAGCTTGGATAATGGATCATGCAAAGAACCGGATGATTGATTTTTAGTAAGCCTGTTGCCCATAAACCCTGGATTTGACCTTATGGTCCAAATAGTTGAAGCGGCTAATGGGCTCCTTATTGTTGAGTGCCAAGTTAGCTCTCTGACTAGAAGGTGCGGCATAATTCACTTCTGGCATCTGATAATTTTCGTATGGCCTTTCTCCTTCCTTCTAGCCGTATTTCTGCTCCATCTTTCTCTGGTGTTGCCCTCTTGCTGCTGACCATCATTCCTGACTTAAACTCTCCAGTCAGATTTCAAGGCCAACCTCGAGCGATAATCCGCTTCCTGGACTAAGCCAGCAGAAGCCCCCTACGTCTGTCGCTTGGGTACATAGTAACTACTCTTTACGATTCCTGACCTCATACCCTTTCCCCTTCATGCCAATATTTTTAATAATTTTTATTGATCGAGTCAGTGCCGACAACCTTCTCCATGGAGACAACACCCTGCACGCATCTTGCGACTACCGCGATCGTATTTATGCCTTAGTTGTTGCATCATGCTGTTGTGGCTGTAGTATTACCCTTTGCATGGCTGTGGCCTTGCACTATACCCGTGTATTGGCATTCTCTAGTGGAAGGAGTGGTCGAACGAAGAATTGAAAGTGCTGGGCTCGTACAGGTGGTGGTTGTGGTATTCTTCTTCTCTGAATCGTTCTGGAGTACCAGTCAGGGGAAGGTAAGCATTGTGAATGTTGCGGCCTTTTCTCTGTCCAAAGCTACTGTAATAGGGCAAGTGGGGCTTGCTGCCAACCGACATCATCCCGGAATCAGGCTTTCTCTCGGTCGAACTGCTGTGCTCCATCGCATACAAATTCTGAGTAGGCATCTGAGCAGGGATATAGGGTTGGTATGGCTGACTAGTCTGGCACTGGGGCAAAGAATTGCGATAGCCATTCGTAGGTGCCTGGAAATAAGATCTGCTTTCGTAGTGCTGTCCAAGAGGATGACCACCAGCCTTTCCTCCTAGTATTTGATGGCTCCTTGCCTAATGTACTCTCTGCTCATTTCCTATTAGCTTGCGATCCTGCTTGAGTAGTGGTTGTCCAAGCCTTTTAGAGCGTTCGGCGGGGATGGTGGCGAGCTGGATTCGATGAAAGGGATGACTCGAGAGTGCGTTAATGAAGCCTCACTTTCTTCTACAAGGTATTCTTAGTGATCTAAGGGGTGACTGATCTGCTGCAGGTTAGGTTGGCCCATGTAACGGTTCAGCAGCTGTAACACCTCACGATTGCTAGCCAGTTCAACAACTGTTAGCCCGTTGGAAGTCTTAAGCCTTAAGTCTGGTTAGTTCTGCAAGAGCAGCTCAGTTACGCGAGTGTGGCCATATTAGACTGCTAGCATCAAAGGCGTTTTCCCATCGTGCTCTTGGCGTTGATATCTGCGCCTTTGCCAAGCAACAAGTTGCATATCTTGGATAACCGTAAAGCGCGGACATGCTCAGAGCAGTATGTTCCAGCGATTGCGTAGCTAAAGAGAAGGAGAGTAGTGTAGAAGTGTTTCGACCATGGAGAGGTAGCCTTTGCGAACGGCCATCATGAGGGAGGTGAACCCATGAGTGTCCTGAAGGTTGAGGTAATCAGAGTGAGTGAGAAGAGCCTTTTTTGACAGCTGGGACGTCATTGGCGACAACCCTTTTCCAAAACTGTTCCTGATAAGTACCTTACAATATCCATCTTTTAATAAAACGACATTATTATAACGATGCCCTTTTCCACCAGCATATGTCTATAAGCCAGCCAGCAATGGTCGGTCAAGAGGATGAAGCACTATTTTAATTTAATCCATGACTGAATTTGAAAAGCAGAATAATAGTGTCGATTAGTACAAGATCCTGAAAGACTTTCCATCCGAACTCAAGGCCATCTCCTCCTAGCCATCCACACATCCTCACTCATTCACTCCTCTCCCCTCCCTCACTCCTCTCATCCTCAAGTTCAGACAAGCACACCAACACCTGCACCTCCCCTGCAGGCGCCAACTCTAGTCCGCCCTTCACAACTATTAGACCTAGAAATAACACTGCATCCAATTAGAACACTCCTTTCAACATGCCTGCCAGCACGTCAGGCAGTACCGGCTGATTGTCGCTCGTGACAGGAACGACATGGCAGCACTCATGCAGGAGAAGGTGGTCATGAAGGTGAGATTGAGGTCATGGCTGGACGAGTGGGTTAGCTGAGAAGGAGTTGGAGGGGCTGAAGGACAGAGTGTAAGAGGACCAGAGAGTGCAAGCTGATTTGAATGCTCAGTTAAGCATAGCCAAAGAAATGCAAGTTAAAATCATGAAAGAACAGCACACCTACTAGCAGCAGCTACACCAGTCTTAGGGCACAAGCAACACAGCACTCAAAACTGTAAAGTTCTAGCATGCAAAGTCCATCCTAGCTCTAAAGGAATAGTTCTCCTTAAAAGAGCAGTACCTTCAAACCCTGCATAGATAAGCTATGCAGGTCAAAGACTACTAGATCCAGCTCTCTAGCCAAGAACTAGACAGGCTGAGGACCAAACTATCCACTGTCTAAGACTAGCACCTGAGACAGAAAGATTCTTTCCTCGTACAACAGCAGCACTCTTAGAGAGTCATCAACCAGCTGCAGGAAGAGCTGGATCACTCACAACGATCATCTAGAACTCAGGCTAGCTCGTATCAATCCACTCTTAAAGACGCACAGGACAGAATCGCCGCTCTTGAGACCGAGCTCTAATTCTTGAACAAGCAGCTTGCTAACATGGCCAGGGAGAGGGAGTTGGAGAAAAAGGTGGCAGGTGAGAAGGAACAAGCACTGGATCAGAGAAGTTGCAGCAGCTGGAGAAGAATATCACTCTCCAGCAAAAATGCGTCCGGCTGGAAATGCAGCTGGTATCACTCGAGCCTGTTCCTGCTGAGCTGCAATCCCTCAAAGAACAGCTTTTAAACCAGGCAATTCTCCAAACTCATCTCGACTCACTATAGAGCAGGAACAAAAGCCTGTCCTAATAGCTGTCCTCCAAAAATAGAGTCTTTCCAGCCTGTCGAGACAATCAGACGCTCAGTAGCTCTAACTCCTTTCTACAAGGGCAGAACTTCACAGCTTCAACTATAACTCGCCAGTAGTGCCGAGTAGGCGCAACTGGCCGAATCCAACCTGGTGAAAGCAAAGTAGAGAGAAGCTGAGTTGAACACTTAGCTGTTCTAACTGATGGGAAGGCTAGCAGAGGTGGACAGAAAGATCACTCAACAAGAAGCAGAGAGGTATGAGGAGAGAGTGGCCGAATTGCATGACAAGGTGAAGTGGCAGGCTCAGAAGATCATCCACCTCGAACTCGAGAAAAAAGGACTTTAAGAGCAGCCTAAAGGCGACCTCATGAAGGAGTTGAAGTTGGAGAGGGACAATCAGTTCTACATCGGCAGGCTGTACTTCTTGTAGCAGTACGCTCGAGGACTGTAAAAACAACTCAAAGTGGTTCGGAATGAACTTCAGGCCACCACACGGCGACCTTCTTCTCTCGTTGAACTCACTACCAACTCTAAAGCTGATGAGCTACGGCTATTAGAAAGCTGCTTGAAAGCTAGAGCAAGATTACTGACTTGTGGAAGGATCAAGCACAACAGCTTAGTGACAAGTTGAGAGAAGGCAGTTTAGTGGAGTAGTACCGATCCTAGATCGAGAGCATCCTGTCGAGCAGTCTGCGATCAGAACGTGACCAATCAGTGTAGCACAGCATCCGAGAGAAAGTGAAGGTGTGCAGCCTGTAGAAAGAGATAAGGAAGTTGAAATAGGTAGCCTCCCCTGAACAAGAAATCGTGGACTAGGTGATATTCGGCACAGTCTGGAAATGATTAATTTGAACATTTAAGTGCAGTGCAACAGTCTTTTGCCCTGCTAACCTGTAACTGTAACTCTGCAGATCATGTGAAGTTACCTCTCTCTCCTATTCAAATTTATATGTCGATCTACACCAAGACTCCACTTCAGAAGAAGGAGGGCTAGAAAATACTCAGGCTGGCAGTCTCCAATGTTCATGCCAACCCCTCCATCTCTATCACCACCTCCAGCAAAAATATACTTCTACAATGAGTCTGGCGATAAACTCGATTTCGAACTCAATCGCAGCATCACTCCCACCTCCATCTAGTGGCACCCCTTTCAGCCGTGCTCACTATCGGCTGGGGACACTGGCAAGGTGACCCTCTTCAACGAAGAACTCCGGACTTTGAAAGAAGAGTCGAGACCACATGACAACCCAATCGTGATGATCAGGTACAACTCCTCAGGAACACGGATGGTAACTTCAGACATGGTAGGACTAGTGGCAGTGTGGAAGGGCATCAACCTGTTAGCCTGCTACACCAAGGACAGTGCAGTCCACCATTGTATCTTCGTCAACTTGGATCTTGAAGGAATAAAGGCCTCAGACAAGATGTTCTTGTTCGGGTGCATCAATGGAGTGGTCTGTCTCGCAGATGACCGGAACCACTGCAACGTGGTCTGCAAGGTAGGTGGGTCAGTCAAGGCCCTCATGTTCTATGAGAAGGAGAACTCAGTCATCATCATCACCTCCACCCTCCTGCTCGTCCAGTTCAAACTCTCCAGTACAGAACGGGTCACTCCCGACAAGAAAGTCAAATTCAGTGTGGCAGGGTAGCCCTAAAACCTATCCTCGATCTGGATCGGCAACTGCTTGCTGGCCACCTGCTCCAATGAGAACATGATCAGGATGTGGCACGTCGAGGCTGACGAGAACTATGTCCTCTCTGTCTTTGACGTCAGTGAAGGTGACGAGGTAGTCAACAGTGCTTCTGACAAAATCAGTTCGATTGCCTATGACCGGCGGGGTAGGTCCTTGATCGCAGGACAAGGGAGGGAAGAGTGCTCTTCTGGAAGAACACTATCGTTGGAAAGGACAGTCCCTCGGAAAAGGAGATGTGGAGTTCACAGCCAAGTCTGACCCTCCAGAAGCAAATCCACTCGCTGATCATCGGCAAGAACAACGGACTGATAGTCTGTCGACAGAGCGATGGTAGATCACTATCATCACCTAGACCAAAGTTGTCGCCAAACTAGGGTCTTCCTTCAAAGCCATCGTGCATGTCTCAGGCATTGACCTCATCTCCTCTGAAACTGGCAACCACTACACTGAAGAGACTGATGGCCCAGTCAAAGGCATCCATGTTCGTGATGATCTGCTGCTCTACTGGACCAACAAGAAGATTGAGGTCTTGAGGGTCACTGCTAAGGATCGCATCGTGATTGAGAAGAAGGGTAATGTCCGCATACGAGTCACGGTGTGTGGACTCGCAGGAATGGATCTTATTTTGCTGGCGGTTGACTCAGGCTATGAACTGCTCAACATGGCAGGCCAGACAAAGGAAACTAAGAAGTTCCCTGACTCAGAAGGCAGAGTGATTGATTTCCATATGATCGGCAACAACGTCGTCTTCTGGACCACCCAGTCCTACCTCAAGATCTTGGACCTCACCAAGCGGGACAAGATCCTAACCAAGAAATTCGAGGACTCAAAGGGCTCGCTAGGAGTGGTACGTTCTTGCGCCATCAACGCTGACGGCAGTAGAGTAGCAGTGCTCAGTGACTTGGAAGGCATCGTGCAACACTGTTTTCACATCTTCAGTGTGGAGGCCTCAACCTTCGAGATGTACGAGCTTGGCCCTGACAAGATCCCGATTCAGCTTTTCTGGGACCTGCAGGAGAACAAGTTCTTAGGCCTGCAGACCGAATTTACAAAGAAGGACGTAACAGACAACAGCAAGGATGACGAGAGCGGAGCTAAGAGCACGGGACGAGACCTGATGACATTCTTTGTCACGATTGAAACCGGGATAAAGCTACAGGAGAGATATATTCTCAGTCGCAAGGTGGAGCGCATCTTCGGCGTGGCCATTCCCTTCATTCACACGATCGAAAAAGGAGCAGGCCGGAAGTTCGAGACCAAAGAGCTAGTCATGCACGAGTTCGAAGGGCTTGACCTCAAGGACCCAGCCATGAAGAACTCCATCCTCAACTTCAGCTTCTATATCACTACTGGCAACCTCGACGAAGCTTACAAGTCAGTCAAAAGCATCCAGAACCCCTTCGTGTGGGAAAAGATGGCTGAGATGTGTGTCAAGTCCAAGCGCCTGGATGTAGCCGAAATTTGTATCGGTAACATGCGGTTTGCTAGAGGTGCGAAGGCCATCCGATAGTCCAAAAAGGAGCCTTAGCTAGAGGCGCAGCTTGCCATGGTGGCCATTCAGCTCGGCATGCCATAATAAGCTGCACGGCTTTATGAGTCGGTCAAGCGATACGACCTGCTGAACAAGATGTTCATCGCAGATGGACAAGTCGACAAGAGCATCGAAGTGAGTGAAAAGCTGAACCGGATCAGCCTCAAGAACAGCTACTTCAAAGCTGCACAATACTACGAGGCCAACGACCCCAAACCCACCCGAGCAATCGAGTTCTACTAGAAGTCAGGCCAGGCCAACCGATAGGTTCCAAGAATGCTGCTTGAGAAGAATCTGTTTGATTAGCTGTAGTGCTTCATCAAAGGCAACAAGTGCAAGGAACTGTGCATTTGGTATGGACAGCTCAAATAGTCAGAAGGAGATATCGACACTGCTATTGAGTACTACAAAACTGCACCATCCACTGAAAATATCGTCCGAATCTTGCTCTCCACTGGTGATATAGCTCGGGCCATCAATTAGTGCAGGGCTAGTCCTGAGCCCAAGGCCTACTTCATGATCGCCAACTTCTATTAGAAGGATGGCAACACCTTGCAAGCTATTCGCTTCTATGCCAGTGCGCAGTACTACTCGCAAGCCATGCGACTGGCCATGGCAGAAGGCCTTGAAGACGAGATCGTCAACATTGCCAAAGACGCTCCTAACGAGGTTGTGGCCAGAGCAGCAGGCTACTTCTACCGGAAGAACAAGATCTAGCGTGCCATCCGCTTCTACCGTTCTTCAAAGCATTACAAACGAGCCATGGACATCGCCCTCAAGAACAATCTCACCTAGCTGGCTCGTGACATCAACAAGGAGATCTAATCTGAAGAGGGCAACATCGTCGGACTCAGCACTGAGGCCACCAATGAAGCTATCAACAGACTGCTCGACCAGGGCAAAGGTGACAAGGCATTGCCCTTGCTCATGGCCCTCCAAGCAGTACGACACTGCCCTACAAGTCTGCATGAAGCACAACCTACCCATGAGCGAGGAACTGGTCAACCACGTGGTGGAGGCTGATCCTCGGAATGAGGAGTTGATTCGCAAGTTGGCAGAAAAGTGCAGGACGCACGGGAACTTCGAGCTGGCATCAAAACTGTTCCTGCGGCTGGGGGACAAAGTGAAATCGATAAAGTGCATGATCGAGGTGGGAGACAGCCAGAAGATCATCGCCTTCGCCAACACTGCTCGTTCAGCAGAAATCTACGTCCTCTCTGCCAATTTCTTGCAGAGCACCGACTGGCACAAAGACCCCCAGCTCATCAAGGTCATCACCACCTTCTATCTCAAGGCCAAGGCTTACGATCAGATAACCAACTTCTTCGAGTCCTGCTCCATGATCGAGATCGACTAGTATCGAGACTACGCCAAGGGACAGGAAGCACTCAAAGAGGCTATGAAGCATGGGCAGACAGGTGGCTTCACCGAGCGTATAAGCGTCATCCAGCAGAAAGTCAACCTCATGGCCAAGTTCTTGTAGCTGCAAGGGCATGTTCGACTCAAACCCTGCCAACATGCTGCGAGGCTGTCAGGACCTGCTCTAGCTGCCAACATCAACGAGGCGGTAAGGATCGGCGACCTATACTCATTGATGATCGAGTACCACTACTAGAGGAAGAACTACCAAGAGTGCTACACGCTGATGAAGAAGATGCAGGAGCGAGGAGCGTCTATAAAGCAGTTCATCGACCAGGAGGTGATTCAGACAGTGGCTCAAGCATGTGGCAAGAAGCGTGTTCGAAAGCAGGAGGAGGATGAAATCGAGGAGGATATCAGAGACTGACCTTGACCCTCAAAAATAATAAACTCACTGTCCTCTGGCTTTCTTCTTCACTGTGCTTTCACCCCTCCGAAAAGGCCTTCTCCTGCTCTCACTCCTTAGCAGCACCACCTCTTGTTCCTGCTTTACCACTCTCTCTCGACTCTTCTCAAGCCTCAGCCGGAACTGCTTCAGCTCGTACATGAACTCCTAGCTGTAGTCACTGTTCGGAAGCCGGCTGGTCTTCTCCGGACTCACTGATCGTTTTTTGCCTGATTCGATCACCCGAACGTTCTGCAGGAAGGTGTCGGGTATGGCATGGCGCTAGGTAGGTGGACTGGAGGATTCGTTCTCTGGGATATCCTTGGTAGCAGCTTACTGCTTGTTATGTATGTCAATTGGCTAGGCCTGCTTCAACTTCTTGTGCTGGAGGACGGTGGAGAGGGAATCTAAGTGTCTGTCACACATGGTGATCTTGTGCGACAGGTTGCTTAGGGACATCTCCACCTTCTTCTCAAACTATTTCAGTGCGCTTTCCAGCTCAGCCTAATCCTCTTTTGCCTCTTCTTCCAGCTAGATCCCTGCCAGATGCTACTCTCCTCCACGCTCCTTCTTCAGGCGTTTTACTAGATCCCTAAGGCTGTCTGCTTAGGATGATGTAGTGCTCTCTAGGAAGCACGTCTGCACTCCCTTCTCCTCTCTGTCTGCTTTCGGACCTTACCACTGCGGTAGATGGCTGCTAACTTTGTGATGATGGTCGGGTGGGATGCACGAACTCAGCTGTAGACGCAATCCTGCCAGACACCTTTCAAGCCGGAAGATGTAGTCCTGCTGTGAAGAGTGCAGCAGCCCATGCAGGATCTAATGCACCCTTTCAACGAATAGCTGCTTAAAGTCAAGTGCAGCAAGCTAGACCAAGACAGGATCCTCAGCCAGTTCAGCTATGACATCCTTGACAGTGCCATTAACTTCATCAAGCCACCTGTTAGCCAGCAGGTTCTGCTCCTGTCTAAGCACCTCGGCTAGCTGCTAGTCCATTTTATAATAAATTTATATGGAGTTCAAAAGCCCTGCTGCTGCTGGTGCTAGACAGGGCTGCTGTCTTGTCGCTGCAGGAGTGCTTGGCATGTCTGCACCAGCTGCAGGTCATCACCCTCTCTCATGCAAAGTTCCACTTGCCTTACCTTCTGACTCAGCCTTTCAATCTACTCGTCCAGCTTTTACTATTCAGCAGGGGGAAAGCTGCTGATATTGCATGGCTAGCAGGCAGTGATCTTCGTGGTTCGATCTCTTTTCGTTGGCCTTGGCTGGCAGGGAGTGTGCTCCAAGCTTAGAACCGGACTCTTTATGACCATTTTCAGCCAATGCAGGAGGTCAAGTATTACCCTTATCCTGCCCTTGGAAAGGTCCACGATCTAGGGTCAGAAGGGTACGTCGAGATGCTTGTTGATCCTCTCCTTGATGAAGAAGGACTGCAGCACCCGCATATTCTGCAAATTGTCAAACTCAGTCCTGGCCATGAGATTGAGCCTGGTGGTTGGAAACCTGACCCCTCGCACCAACCCGGCCATAATACAAAAGGCCACACCATTAGCCAACTCGGACAAAGAAGAGATTGCCAAGCCGGTCAGCCCACCCACCCACACTCTCAACTCCTCTGCTGAAATATGCATTATATCCAAGAGTGTGCTTTGGCTCATCAGGCAGCATCTTCAGGCAGCATGCTTACTTCAGCCAGTGCTGCTTGCTCTTCCTTGGGGTGCCGCATCCTTCTCCGCAGGTATGAGCTGCACTGTGCGGATCTCTGCCTCAGTCGTTCTTCAATGTTGTTGCGAATCAGGCTTTTGGTCATTGCACGCCCAGTGAAGCTTGACCCTGTGTTTGTGTTGACTGTCTTCTCCGAGTACTTCTTGGAAAAGTGGGTGGGCATCCTCCTACTTCCTCTGCTCATAGGCAAGACAGCAGACGGCTACTGCAGAGTCCTGGTCTTCTCTCCACCCCTGCTGCAAGCCCTGCTGCAAGCCCTGCTACAGCCCCTGCTGCAGCCCCTGCTACAGCCCCTGCTGCAAGCCCTCGCCTCCTCGAGGTCCATCCTCCGGTCAAAGAGGAAGCAATCCCCTTCCCTGCTCATGACATCTGGTTAGGACAGGACTGCTCTTTGAGAACTTGCCATGGACCAGATAGAAGGACTTGAACCTATGACCAGTCCAGTCATCCTCGATGCTGTGCTGTGTGCGCATGTAGCTCTTGCTAGTCTGGTGCAGGATGTTGTCGTTGAACTGCACCTACTCTTTGCTACTGTTCATGGGGGGGTCTGGCTGTAAACGAGTCTTCGGGTGGTAGCTCTCAATTGTCCTGAAAGCTGTGCTGATGGAGGACTTGCCTGCTGCATCTGCACAGCCACTCGGCTCCATCAAGAATTTACGCTGGTTGATCAATCGCTTCGAAGGGAAGCGTGCACAAGCAGTAGCCTTCAGATACTGAGGCATGAGATCAGAACTGGTATTCTTATTCATCACACACCCAGTTTCAGCATCCACCCACGGCCTCACCCTCACCACACTCATTCAGTTACGAAAAAAACAATAATCTTTCAATCGTTCCAGTGCTTCTTTACGAACTCCTTCAGGTAGCGCCAGCTGTCCCCCCAGCCGCCCAGGAACTCTTCGTGAGGATCCATTGCAGGCTCCTGGTTGTTCTAGCGAATCTTGTTGACCAGGTCCAGAAACGACTAGCTGAACCTTGTTATCGATTTCGAAATGTGGCTGGCTGGACGCTGACTGCCTGTCTTCGCCAGCCAGTACAAGGCCTCTTCATTGTCATGACTCTACCCTGGCAGTTTCGGCCTTGTCTTCTCCCGGGACTTGGAATGGCGATGTTCTGTCCGGTGACTAGAGGAGGCATCTCTCGCAGTCCTTCCTATAGTCTCGTCCCTCAAGAGGTGTTCTTCTCCAAGGCTGCCATACTTGTCCCTGAACGAAGGGGAGTTGACATCAAGCTGTCCCTGCAGTCGATCCAGTTCTCTTTTCAAGTGGTTGATCTCTCTGTCCTTTTCTTTATTCTTGCTCAGCTGGTATGAAATCTACTGCCTTGCTTGCTCCACAAGGTCTTTGTCCTTCAGTCCTGTGTAGAACTCTTTTCGGTTCTCGTGCAGCTGAATCTGCAGCTCTGAAATCGAGTTCTAGCGCTGCCTCACCCTTAGCTCAAGCGATTCCTTTTACGCTGTCAGCCGACTTACCTGCAGCCTGCTCTACTCCAGCTCAACCTGCTTCACAGACACGATTCTTTCTTGTTCCTGCAGCCTGCTCTGACACAACGCTCCTTCATCAGAGATCAGCCTCAATTGCTCAGTGAGCTGAACGACCTGAGCCCGCAGCTCCACAATCTGGATCTGCAGGATCTTGCTTTCTTCGTACAAGCCATTCTTTTCAATGACCAGCCTGCGTGCATTCGAAACAGCAGAGTACTAGGATGGGTGTCTGGAGTCAAGCAAGGAAGAGGCTTGTGCCTTGTGCAGCAGGTCAGAGTCAAGGGAAGAGAAAGAAGAATCAGGGATGAAGGCACGCACTGCCGCAGGCCTAGGAGCAGACCGTTCCTGCCTATATTTCATCACCAACAATAAACCGACATAAGCGGACTGGTGGATAGAGCAATTCAGTTGACCCACTCTCTCATCTCCTAGCTGAGCTATCTCTGCTGGTCAGAGATTTAGCACCACCTGTGCCATTGGTCCTGCCAGTGCTCTTCTCGCTACAGCACTCCTGCTGCAGCACGCACCATCCCTTCCTCCCACTCCTCCATCTTCTTCTCTCTCCACTACTTCTGCTTCTCCAGTGCAGTCACCTGCCTTTGCAGTCTGCAGTTCTCACTCTCCAGTCTGTCCTTCATGTCCTTCATGTCCTCAGACTCCTCCTCTGCAGGTGTGGCATTCCCGGCTTCCTTGAGCTTGTAGTGGAAGAGTGTGAAGAGAGTGGACTGCCGGTCTTCGATGGAGGTGAGCATGGAAATCGCGTATTTGAGGTGGTCTTGCAAGCTGGCAGGGAGGGCCTGTACTTCACTCACCAAGACACTATCTTCAGAGTCCAGCTAGTTGAAGCAAGCATCCTGTGCAGCCAGCAGCTGGCCAAGCTTCTTCCTGAGCATGAGCAGGAGTGCGTCAATGTCCATGAAGAAAGCAGTTAAATACGTGGATTTGTTTATATTGGGATGCAGGGAGGAGTTCAAAACTCACCCATCAACGAGATCGAGCCAGCTCGTGCCCCTTAGCACCCTCTCTTCCTGGGCAACATCATGGCTGCCAACAACCTCAAACTCATCCGGGAACTCGGTATCAAGGCCGTGCTAACCATCATCGATGAAAAGCCTCATGCCAAGTACGACCAAGAAGATGTCTAGGAACATCTCATCATCCAGGCTGAAGACTGCTACAAGGAGGAGTTGTTAGCCAGGTTTGACGAGAGCTACCGGTTCATCAAGTGCAACAGGCTGAAAGGAGGTGTGCTGGTGCACTGCTTCGCTGGAGTGAGTCGATCAGCGACGATCGTGATTGCCTACATAATGCGGAAGTACCAGCTGCCCTTTAGCAAAGGCTACGACCTAGTCAAAGCCAAGAGGAGCTGCATCTTCCCCAACTTCGGCTTCACGCAGCAGCTCAAGGCCTACTAGAAAGAACTGAAGGAGGTCAAGTAGAAGGGCAAGATGAGAGATGATGATTGATACTCATATCGGCACCTCCTTGTGATTGCGGATCATGTCCCTGATCTAGTTGAACACGTTCTGGCACCCGCCGTGTCTCCCTCGCTATGCCCCCACTGGACTTCGCACCACCTTCTCAAGCACGCTGCTGGTTGGAGTCATCAACTCGACGTAGGTCCTGATCTTCTTGTTCTCGTGCTCCAGCTCATTTATCCGCTCTATCTTGTCCACCACTGCAAGCTCGCTTTCCTTGATCATCCTCTCCAGCTGCTGGACTCTCTGCTGGAGTGCCATTGCACCTGCCTTGCTTTCCTTCAAGGCCTGCTGCAAGGCATTATTGTCACTCTCTTCTTTGGTCAGCATGCCAGCCTTCCTCCTCTCCTCCTTCTTGTAGTTTTACAGCACCCCTTCTAAGTGGGCCACGTGGTCCTTGCACTGTCTGGCTTCAATACTCTTCTCATCCAACTGCTGCTGCAGCTCCTGGTTCTTTCTCAGCAGCGAGTGGTTGGTGTGCTGCAGTTCTTGGTTGGTCTGCTCGAGTGCATGGGTGGTGGTGGCAGTAGTGGGGTGAGTACAAGGCTAGTCAGTGATAGAAGCAGCCTTACCAGTTTGATAGGACTGCTGCTGACCGTGACTGTTCTTAGCTTTGATCTACTCCTTCAACTCCTTCAAAGCTTGCCGATGACACCTCCTTTCGTGATCCTGCTGCTGCCTGCTCTCCACAAGTTCTCGCTTACGCTGCCGGTACATCTCCCGCAGCTTGTTAAACCGCTTGACGATCGAGCCCACCTGCATCCTGATCTCTTCGTTCTACTCGAAGGCGATCTCCTCCTCCTCGTCCATGTCGGCGGAGTCAGCATGGCTGCCCCGGTAGCGGTTCATCTCACTGCGAGATTGAGCCCTGGACGAGCACTTGCGAGTGTGCATGTAAGGATTGTCTTTCTGGGGTGGGGATCTGCTCCTGGACACGGGGGTTTTGCTTCGAGAGAAAGGGGATTTGCTGCGAGAGTGGGGCCTTTTCCAGTGGCTGAGCAGTTTGTCAGCCTTTTCACGGAGCAGCTGAGGAGGGTGTCCGCTTTTTATGAGATGCTTGAGCTGGAAGTACTCTCGCGAGATGAACCGGATATGCTGCATCTCATGAGTCTTGTAGTTCCTGTAGCTGATCAACGTCTTGTAGAAGGCGTCCAGCCTGCGTGAGAGCTAGTCCGGCGAACAGCTGCAATCACGATATGAGTGCATTTGAACTGGCTGTTAAAATCAAATTGTGATAATAACCCCTTTGTCCATGAATTCTCGGCAGATCCAGCAGCTCCTCTCCTCCGACTATTCTGCAGCTAGCTCTGAGGAGGACAGTGAGTAGCAGCTGCAGCAGGAGAAGGCTATCAACTCTACCTTCCGAGCCTACGCATTCGTGCTAGGCGTCTCTCTCGGCACGTACCTGGCCAAAAAGCTGCTGACACGCCTGCTCCACATCTCCACTCTGAAGCTGTACAAATTCTGATGTTCCTTCATGGCCCAGCACAAGCAGTCCTCTCCTTCTATTAAATTATCCCTGCATGGGCAAGTTCACTTCGCTCGAGAAGTTTGTGGTTCTGGGCAGCTTGTCCCTCACTGCCGGCTTTACTCTCTACCAGCTGCTCAAGCCTGAAAAGGTGCCCAAGGAAAAGAGTGCTGATGTCAGGGCTCGCTTGCATGCAGAGGGCAGCACCCGCATGCTGTACTCGACCATGTCATTCTTCTATCTCGATGCCTTCCGGCAAGAAGACCAGCACTCTTTCCGACGTATGAAAGAAGTGCTGGACCTGGGGACCCCTCAAATCGTGGTACTCCAACTCTCAGCAAAGGAGTACTCTGAAAAGTACGACCGCGTGCTCACCCATCCCAAGTTCCCTGAGGCTCTGGAGCAGTTCGAGAGGATCCTGTCGACCAAGCAATACGACAAACTGCACACTCTCCCCGACCTGCAACTGCGCAACCTCGAGAAGCTGTACCTGATCGACTACTGCAGACGGAAGAAGTGCAAGATCATCTTCGGACAGAGAGAGCCGGCAGAGTACCTGCGCTTTGAAGAGAGGAAGGTGGAGGGAGTCAGGAGCCTGCAGAAGGTGAAGGCTGAGGATTACGTGGACAGTCTCATGGAGGAGCTGAGGCCCAAGGCTGGCCTTAGTATCATCCCCAAAACCCCTTACAAGGTCATTGTGGGGCTTGTGGACCCTCCCCTCCGAGACGACATCGCACAGCTTTACAAGGAGAGGTTCCTTGAGCTCTACGGGCACCGGATCTACTAGTAGGACGTGATAGAGCGGTAGAAGGAGTGCATCTAGGCTCGGACCCTTCCCCACAACAAGCCCCTTGACTGACTGAAGATGTAAATACAGTGCTTAAACTATAGTCAACACACCTTTTGAAGAGTCTTTTAAGCAGGCCTAAGAACTTCATAGCCGGTGCTGTCTAGAGGTGTGCCACTCACCTCAACCTGTCCAGCACTCTAGGACCAGGGCAGTTCTTTTGAGGAGACCCAAGCAGAGAACTGAAGTGATAGCATACTTACATGCATATTGGTTGGTGGTGGTGTGGATCCACTCAAATGAATGTCCGAACTCATGATCGGTCAGCTGGCACAAGCAATGCACTGTCCTCAGCAACATCAAGTCACAGACCACTTGACAAGAGACAGACTCAATGAACTGTGGAAAAGTCATGGTTCTTTGCAGATGCAGACTTGTAACAGCTAAGTCAGTTTCTGAATGCTGGTTCTGATCTAGCTGCTGGTCGAAGAACTGTCTTGCTCTCTTCTCCGGAGTGGCTTCAACATCCTGCTGAGAACCCTGTTCCTACTCAGGCTGAGACTCTCCTCCTCGAACACTTGCATGCTGCCTCCCCTGATCCTCAGGGATGGCGTTTTCCTCTTCATGAAGAACTGCCGTTTGGAGCTGGTGAACCTGGGCAAGACTGGCTGTCTGGGAGGGTGGCCGGGATGATCCTTCCCGACAAGATTTTGAATCAATTTCATCCACTCAAATACCACTTAAATGGAGAAGCAGCCTTGTGAGCTGGTCCTCATTCTCGGGGAAATGGGCTCAGGCAAAACCACCTTGGTTAGGCATGCCCTTGCCAGCGCTGTTCGCAAGATGGCCTTCCTGCAGAATGAGTTCGCTTAGGAAATGGGGATAGAAGCCCCTCTGTTCACTGACCCTGAAGGCAAGCCCTTCGACCGGCTGGTCTAACTTCCGAACGGCTGCCTCTGCTGCTCCTCAACAGGAGACACCCTTCTGGCAATAGAAGCACTTTTAAAGAGCTACCCTGAGATCGAAGTAGTGCTAGTCGAAGCGAATGGCCTTGCTGACCCTATTCGCTCAGTGCAGCTCTTCTGGGTGGATGAAGGCAAGCGAATCCCTGCACAACTATCAAGTGTCGTAGCAGTGATCAAAGGTCAGCCCAGAAAGGAGTTCAGCATGGTGGTAGCCATGGCTGATACAGTGGTGATAAACTTCCGGGATAGGATGACCACCCTCCAAGAACGGTAGTTGTCCTAGTTTGTCAAATCCACCAATCTCGCCTGCCAAGTGGTAGTCACCGAGCATGGGCAGATCGACATCGAGCAGCTACTTCTGAAGGCCAGCTTTTCAGGCAGGGATCGGCTGTAGGTGGTCAACTAAAGACCCCATTCCCACTCACCTTTCACTTCTGTCTTCCTCAAAAACTTGACCATGCCACGTTCGGAGGTTGAAGCCCAGCTGGAAGAGATTCACTGGTAACCCCACAAGGAGTATGAAGTGATTAGGACGAAAGGCATTTTCAACTGGGAGGGCAAGTGCTACAGCCTACAAGGAGTTGAGCAGATGTTTTAGCTGAAGGAAGAACTCTACGTTGACTACAAGCAGGACAGCAGGATGCTGATCGTTGGACAAGGCATCACCGACACTCTAATGAAATCCATGTTTTATTGAACAACACTAGCTCACACCCATCTGCTCTGGAAGTCTTCTTCCAGCCGGCTTATCTTCTTGAAGTGCTCTCTCGACTCGAACCTGCGCATCTACCGGAGCACCCCTTCAAGCCGTCCTTAGTTGTAGGCGATGGGCTAGCACTGCTTTTTGGCAGGTGGAGGACTCTCCTCGCTGCATGTCTTCGGAAGGGGTTTAGGATCCAGCAGAGCTAGAGTTGACTCCTTTAGCCTGGCCAGTTCATCGTGGGAAGGAGGACTGATCCGCTGGAAGCTTGTGTTCTTCGGCTCTGAGTAGGATTAGAATAGGCTGGCTGTTGCAAGGAATTTCTGTGCCTCTCCAAGTTTGCTTGCCCGGGAATCATGCACCACAGCTCTCTAAAAGATGTCCTGGCATTCGAGGGCAAGAGCGTGAGTGTTGTCCAGCTGTCGAGCCAGCTCCTGCATGAACTGGAGGACAGAGCTGGCAGCAGTCCTGACCTCCAACTCGATATTGGCAACCAAGCCAGCTATCTCCAACAAGGCATCTCCCCTGAGTGCGTGCTGTACAGCCATGCTGCGTTTGAGTGCGAGGAGGAGTGTAGACAAATCCTGGAAGATGGTGATTGGACAGTCCATTTAAATAGCTGCAGTGGTGGATAGATTGAAAGCCGTTGATTAATGAGTTAGGCTAGTGTCGCTGATACTCTTAAGCGGTATCTTCTGCTGGAAGACAGTCACCGTGTTCTGCTCTAGGAGCATCGGCTGCTGCAGCACACACTCGCTACCAACACCTCTGACTATCAGGCTGGTCTGCACTCCCTCCGTTCCCAGCTGGACTAGCTTCACACCCAGCTCAGTGCCAAATCCACATAGCTCTCACAACTCACCCTCCACTCAGAGCATCACACCACCACTCTCCAACAAACCTTGTAGTCCAAACTGGGCTAGGTCAAGGGCCTCCAGACTGAGCGTGATGGTCTCAGGCAGGAACTGCACCGGCAGCAAGCATTCGGCAAGGAAGTGGCTGACCGCCTTCGAGTCACAGAGCAGGCCAGGAATGCTCTCAGTGAGCAGCTCACAGCTATGAAGAACCAGTACTGTCTGTGCAAAGGGTAGTTGCAAGCCGTTCTGAGCAGGGAGGAGTAATTCTCCACTCATGCCAGACAGCTGTAGACCAGCACCCAGCACCTCAAGGGCAGGGTCAAGTCCCTTGAGCTGGAGCATAAGCAGCTCGAGAAGGACAACTGCGATCTCAGTCATGACCTGAACGAGCTGATGCGCATACTGCGATAGAAAGACGACTACATCCACAAGGCAGTGAACACCAGCATAAAAGAACTGACTGTTGCTCTGGACTAGGCCTGCCAGCGCTAGCAGGAGCACAGCTAGCAGATCTGTTCTTTCTAGGAGTGCAAGGACAGTGTGCTCTAATCCCTCTAGAACATAAAGCAGCACTACGACACACTCCATGGACAGCACGCCAAATGTGCCAAGCTCAAGAAGAAGTACTGTCGGCAGAAGGCCCAGCTGAGAGTGCTGAAGGACGCTGCTGATGAACTCTAGGTGCTGAGGGGCAGCTACCAGCAGCTGAAGGACAAGCACGAGAGACTGCAGGTGAGGTGGCAGGAGCAGGAGCAGGACTGGACTCACCAGCTTGAGAAATAGCACCAGAGTGCAGCACAGCAGGCCAGCATCATCAGCGAGTTGAGGAGTCGGCTGGTGACAGAATTCCAGCACAAGTATGAGCTGGTGGTGCAGCAGATGGTCTACCAGGAGAGGCTAAGGCTGGCTGGAGAGTGCATGAGGTGAATGATAGGTGAGGCTTCATGCTGTCATCAGTAGAGGTTCAGTTTGGTCACGATCACGATCTTGCAGGTTTGGTCCAGCCCACACATCACTCCCAGTCCCAGCTTCTCACGGTGCCATCTGAAGTCGCTGATAGGCTGGGTGCAGAGTTCTTTCGAGTTGAGCAGTTAGAGTCTACCTGCAACTCCACGTGACCTGCCTTCAGGGTCCTTGAGCTGCCGGTTGGAAGGGTAGATGTACTTGTAGATGTTGAAGCCTCCATTGCCACCCTGCGTGACGAACAGGTCTCTGTTCTGTGGAACATGCTTTACTCCCCAGATGGTTGCCTTCTGGGCTGGCTCAGTGACATAGGCATAGCCATTCTCAGCATTGAACGTCCTCAGGTCAAAGGCAGTGGCCTTCCCTTCAAGAGTGGTGGCGACAAGCTTGTTCATGAGAATGTCCTTCCTGTCGAACTCTACCCCACACACCCCGTTCTTCAAGTTGACCTACCAGATGAGCTGGCTCGCTCTTAGGTCGAAGAACTTGACATCTCCATTGTCGTAGCCACCAGCCAGCACCCTATCCTACCTGCTATGGCTGTTGCCAAACGCTACAGACCAGCAGTCTGCCACCACCTCCTCTCCTTCCGCAGGCTCGAGGGACAGACCAGGTGCCTTTTGCCGGGGATCCCACACTCGCACACAGCCATCTCTGCCAGCCGAGACAATTTCACTCACCCCATAGCCCCAGCCTTCTCCACACCCATCGATGGCGTTGACCACGCCTGTGTGCGCGTCCACCTCCCAGAAAGGCTTGTTCTTGGTCATGTCGATTATTTTGAGCTTGCCGTCGAGCTGTCCGACTGACAGGCAGGGAGTGGCAGGCGAGGATGCAAAGGTGCAGCACTTGACGCCACGGTTGAGATTGATTTTGTCAATGACTTGGAGTTCGCCTCGGTTGAGCTGAAGGATCTGGATGATTCCAGTGGTCTTAGGCTCTTCCCCACAGGCGACAGCCCTAGCCGTGCCCGGTATCCAGTCACAAGCATAGGGAGTGAACGAGCAGCTAAGGTTGAGATGCTCCAGAATCTGAGGGGCATTCGTAGTGTCCATAATCACCTCAAATCAAACAACAAACAATAACCAAAGCAGCCCACTTGATGAGGGCTTGGCTGGTGATTAAATTATGTTGATCTTAATCTGGGGTGTTGTCCTGCTGGTTCATTCCAGACTGGTTTTCACTCTGAAGGGTACCAAACCGACATGCTTCCGGTTCATGCCCTACCAGCCTAGAGCCAACATCAAAGCTATCTTCCCAGCCCAGCAGTAAGGCGTCAAGTACGCCTTCTGGCTGGGCACAGGCAACAGCACAATCCGAGAGACCAAGTTCGAGGGGGGTGACTTCGGCTAGCTGCTTTCTCTGACAACCAACCTAAGCTACAAGATGTGCTTTTCGGGGAATGTGAACAAGCTGACAGAATTCGAGTACCACCTGATTTACGACTTCACCTACGGACAGGAGGGAGTGAAGCTGCCTCAGGAACTGGCCACTGACAAGCTGCTGGAGTAGATCTACCTGGGCTTGGACAAGATCGACAAGAGTTGCCAGTACATGGGCAGTCACATCACTGCACAGATCGACAAGGAGAACGACCTGGCCAAGAGAGAGCAGGTGTCTGGCAACAGACTGATCCACGTGACAGTCCTGGAATGTCTAGTCATCGTGCTCTCATCGATCGCGCAGGTCTACTACATCCGCAACTTCTTGAAGGAAAAGAGCCTGATCTGAACCATTTATTCTATGTACCCTTCTTTGAAAAAGAGGTATGTTTCCCTGCCCTCGCTCAAGGTCTACCAGACACCCTCTCAGCCTGCGCTTGTCCCCAGACCTGCTCACCTCGAAAAGGCCTTTCTCGAGGCCACTGAACAGCATGACGCTTTGCGCAAGCTTGGCAAGTTGGTTAAGGCCACGCTTGGAGAACACGAGTCGCAATCAGCAGGGTGGAGAAAGCTGTTGGCAATCTGCCAGCCCTCCCAACAGCCCTCCACCTGCTCCCAGCTGCAGAAACTACTCGACTGCCAGTTCACTGAGCAGCTACCGAGCCGCATGCAGCAACTGCTCAACTAGCTACAATGATTATTAGCATAATCAGGTCTGCCAGATGATCGAGGTCTTGGCCTTACGAGCAGTCGATTCCTTTATGGCCTGCAGAATGCTCGCACACTCCTTGCTCTGCTCCTTCTTGAAGTTCTCATTGTACAGCTTTATGGCAATCTCTAAATGCTGCTTGGCTTGAGCCTTCAGACCCAGGCGTCCGTTTATCTGTCCAATGCATTTGTGAGTCTTGGCCATCTGCGTGCTTGTATCGCCGTACACAACCCTGTTGATCTTCAGCAGCTACTGGTACTCCTGCAGCGCCTATCTCGGAGCCTCATCCGTCTGCAGCTCAGCAATCCGCGCTCGAACAGAGGCATGCCGTTTGGAACTAGGCTCGATCTCCTGGAGGATGATCTTGGCCTTGGTGAGGGCCTTGAGCTGGCTGTCCTTCTCATGGAGCAGACTGAAATACTTGGCCAGAGTCATGTAGTAGTCCGGTATCTACACGAAGTTGTCAAAGCCTAGGTCGATCAGCAGGTCGATGCACTGTTGCTGCAACCTCTTGGCTCTTCCGTTCTACCCCTCTCGATGGGCTAGATGTCCGGCATCACTCAGACATCGAGCGTACTCCAGTGACTCCGTGCCATACTACTTCTTGGCTAGTTCGATGCTCCTATCCACGCACTACTTAACGCTCACGAAGCTGTTCAAGCTGGCAGCAATGTTGGCTTCAAGAAAGCATGCCCTTATCTTGAGAGGGACATCGAGAGAACGGCTGTAGTCCCAGAGGTTGGAGAGGACGGTCCTAGCCTGGTCGTATTCTTTCATGGAGTTGAGGGTTTAAGCAAGGGTGATCAATAGCAGTCCCATTTCCTTTTCACAGGCCTAACGTTCAAAACTAGGGGCCTCTTCTATAGCCTCCTCACACTTGCGTCTGCCCATCAGCAGGTGGTCCAGACTCTGCTGGTAGCTCTTGATGGCGAGGTACATCTAGCCTAGTCTGCGATGGCCTTCCACCAGCACCAAGCCATTCTTCTTGAAGGTGAAGGTATAGATCTGGTCAGCGTTGCACCTTAGCCACTGCCAGGAAGTGCATGGCCTGCTCAAGCTTTTCTTAGGGGAGCAGGCCTTCTTTCACCTGCCGGTATTGCTTTATCTTGTCTTCAATCGCCTGTCTCGCCTTCTGCAGGCTGGACTTCTCTTCCATCCAACTATGCTAAATCAGGACATTCATTACCTCAGCTTCTCCTCCTACTCCAAACCCTCGATCTCCTCCACCAGCTCACTCGAGTGGTTCAGCTGGACTTGGCTATACCCCTGCCTCCTGATTCCAGCACAGTACAACCCCAACAGCAGCCCTAGCCCTACTATGCCGACCATTAGTATTACTAAGTCTGGCCAGTACACTGAGCTGGAGTGAACTCTCAGAGGGTAGCCTGGGATGAGAACTTGATGGTCAGCAAGGGCCTGCTGATAAGTCTTGTTCTGGACGAGTAGGTGCTCCCTTATACTCACCGAATACCTTTCCTTTGATAAAGGAATCAGCCTGATTTCAAGAGAGCCCATCCTCAGAGTTTGGAGGGGGCTGGCTTAGAGCAGAAGCAGCACTAGCAGGACAGGCATTGCACTACTCAATTTTATCTGGCTTTATTCATCATGCTTGACTAAGTGCCTTCTTGGATGCTGCACACTCTCTCGACTATGCTCCGGCTTGAGGGCAAGCTGCAGCCTTCGCAAGCACTCTGTCAGCTCCTTAAAAACTAGGTGCGCAATGAACTGAAATAAAAAGACGCACAGTATCACAGCCTCTCCTTTCAAGCGAAATACCTCTAACTAAAACTGCTGACCCTGCACTAGCACGCACACAAGCAGAACAGCATCCACAGATCCTTGCAGCACCAGCTTGGCCAGATGATGGCTAGACCAGTGAAAGGCACTAGATAAATCTAGACTGAACTCGCTAGAAGGCAGCTTCGGCTCAAGTCCAAGGTCAAGAGGGTTGTTGAGCAGCACAGCTTGGAGAGAGCTGATTTGGAGTACTGTGTGGACATTGGTCAGCAAGGCATAAACAGACAGCAGGATGAACTGGCAGAGGCACAATCCTGTAAAGCATAATGGACCGCCCGTGAACAAGAACAGCAGTAGAAGCTAAACATGCTAGAGTTGCATCTCTCCCACATCCTAAGCCTGCTCATAGAGAAAGAAACCCCCCTTCTACACAAGATGTAAGAGTACTCCCGTAAGAGAGCAACTAAACTAGCACATCTCAAGAACACGTCAGTATCCTTAGAAGCCACTGCTAAACAGCTAGCCCATTCGATAGCAGGGAAGGATAGCGCCTTCAAGCAGTTGAAAGACTATTTTGAAAGGGTCGAGGTAGCTGTGGGGACATGGTACGCTTGGTCGATCGGGGCAGAGGAGGATGACCAGAGACTTGAACGGATGAAGCTGTAGCTCAGGCTGCAGGAGTTGGACTCGAAGGTGAGAGGGAAAGAGCTGGAGCTTGACAGGGTACGGCTGAAGATGTAGAAAGCGATGGTTGAAGTGTAGCAGCAGCACCAAGAAGAGCACATGCTGCAACAAATCCTAAATCAAAAGAGTGATCGATGATTGTCTTGTTGCTTTTTATCACAGCCTGCTAGGCAAAGAACTCGGCATTCAAAAGAGTGAGTTCCTGAGGGAGAGGAGTCAGGCAGCACCCGGCCATATCATCCACCTGACATCTGCTGAGATCAAAGAGTACATGATGACCTTCCCAAGGCCTTATGACCTGGTGATATACTTCTCTCACAAGAATAGCAAGCTCAGCAGAGAAATGGAAGGCTAGTTCGCCTACCTTGCCCAGCTCTACATCCAGGCCGGATGTCTATACCCCTAGACAGTCGACTCGAAGGTCAAGTCAGCCGTCTATTTCATACAAGTGGAATACGCAGCTGATAACCGCTTCCTCTTTGACTTGTTCGAGTTCAAAAGCGCACCTAACATCGTTGTTTCAAAGCCCAGGATGGCCATTCTCAAGGACTTCTAGGCCAAAAGATACCTGCAGTCCTTCTACTGGGAAATCTCATACAACGATGGACACGTCACCACCCACAAGATGCTTGAATTCGTAAATTCACGCACTGAAAGGAAGATCTAATACCAACCGCCTTTCAGCACCATGCTCCAGTCCATCCTCATCTACCTTGCACTCTGTCTGGCCGGCTATTATGCTGTCACTGAACTAAGTCACTTCTGGATGAACCCTAAACTATGGCTGCTCGTCTCTCTACTCATCTACGTCACCTGCTGTTCAGGGGTAGTCTTCAACATTCTGCACGATGTGCCTATGGTCGGCCACTCTCCTCAAGGAGAGATTGAGATATTCTCGGGAGGTGGTCGTGAGCAGTACGGGTTCGAAGGCTTTCTGATTGCAGTGCTGTCAGTTGGGGTTGGCCTCTGCATGGTGCTTATAAAGAAGGTGCACAAACTGACCTACTCCCAGAGCCAAGAGCGAGTGGTATTCGGAGTGCTGTTTGTTAGCATCATCTTGATAATCCGGTTCATCGAGTAAGGGTACCGCATGAAATCATCCTACTCGACAAGCTTCTTCCCGCCAAGCGACTACCCTCTCGGCTCCATCTTCCATGACCAGGGACATTCCACCTGATTGATACCTTATCTTATAATTGGATATGCAGCAAGAGGTCACGAAGCTGCTTGATTACCTGCCTTTTGCAGCTGCTAGTCTTGTCACTCTGGTGCTCGTCATGCATGGGCACGTAGTCTTTGCTGCCCTTCTCTTTGTGAAGTATTGGATACTTGCCTCATTCGTCGCATTGGCAGTCATGGGATTCCTCGGCATAGAGCAGAGGCCTAGTGCACCACTATTCGTCGAATGGCTTGAGCTGAAGGCAGTAAAGCTTGCCAAAGCTTATGAGCACTGGAAGATGGAGCTGGAGCTAAAAGAAAAGGTGATTGTAGGAGTGGTGGGTTACCTGTACTCGTTGGTGTTAGGGACACTGCCAAATTGGCTATCTTGGTTAGTGCTAGTGAACAGCTGCCTGTTAGCCTACCGATACCACTAGCAACTGTACAAAGGCCTGCAGCAGATCCTGTAAAGCCTGATAAGCAAGCTCAAGGTAACATGATCTTTATTATAGACACACACAAGCATACACTTGCACCCTGCTGTCTCAAGGCTAATCGTGATCCACTATTGTGATTATCTTTTTGGCTTGCTGTGCTAATGAGGATTGTTGGGCAAGGTGGTTTGTCACTCGCAGCCAGGGCTACTTGAATGTCCTTGCCTCTGTGTACTGGAAGTATACTGGCCCTTCCCACTGCCTCTTCACTCCACTCTCCTCCTCTATTTACATCTACACGCCTCTCCTCTTCTTCAGCTGCCTCTCCTCCCCTCTCAAGCTGAACCTCTGCAGCCTGTCCAAATACCCAGGCCTCACCCCCCTCCCCTCGAGTGCGCGTCCCTCCTCTACCACCAAAAGAATCCTCTCATCGTCCTGAATGACGATCCGCCATTTCACGACCAGAACGGTGCCGATGACATTGCTGAAGTTGTTCCGGAAGATGGTTGTGGCAGTGTCTTAGGTGGCATGGAATTCGAAAGTGAAGCGGCTGTCTGAAAGCTAGAGAGTGTTGTGCTTGGGGCTGTACCTGATGGTTTGAAGGAGAAGGGACATGGCTGACAAGCTGGTTGATTGGCCACTGTCAATAAGCTTTACCACCTACCTCCTTACAGCCCCTCCAACATCCTGCCGGTGGAGAGTGGCTGATAGATAATCCATCAATCGATTAAATCAACAGCCCTTGGCTATCCTTGGCTATCTGCAAGACAAAGCAATTGTTAATGCAGTGTAGGTATGTTTTGATCGATGTGATCATAGGTTTTAGATCTAGGTGCTGTCCTGGCCCTTCCTCTTCCATTTGGTCCGCATGAGCTACTTCCTTCTGAGTCTTCTCATAACTGAACTGCAAGGCCTGGCTCCATGGTTGCTCTGGGTGGGAGGACGACTGTTCCTGCCTAATTGACACACCCACCATCGAGGTAGAACAAACTCAGGCCATCTCAAAGCACCAAGTTTCAGGAGAATATGGTTCATAATTAAAATGGTGGCTGCAAGTAGCAATTGGAACAGATGAAGTTATGGATGGGGTGATGCAGATAAGGACAGCACAGCACTCAATGATTAATGATTAATGGCTAGACATTTCAAGGACTTGAATCAATCTAATTACAAAGATGATAACAGTCCCAAATCGGTATTTATTACCTGTCCCAATCAACTACCAGCTCCATAAACACACATCCTCTTATTTTAATCAGCATATAAACACCATGGAAAAGGAATTGTTGAACCGGGTAGTTGAGGACTGCATGTCCATTGACGTTGCCGAGCATATTAAAATCAGTAGCTTTCATCTCAACCCTGCCCTCTCCAAGTCTCAGAGAAGATTGCACATGCGCATGATCGAGGCTCCTCACACCCCTCCCACCATCGCCACCACCGCCTTCATACTCAGTGGGACCAAGCCTCCCATGCCCATACGAAGAACCATCCGCTCATCCCTAGACACGCGCAAAAGAGTCTAGGACAAAGCCCATGAGAAAGAAAGGAGTAGCCTCGACAAGAGATCAGTGAACAGGAAAGAGGATAGGAGATCATAGCATAGACCGTAGAGATAGATACCTAGTCTTCCTAAGGCGAAATTGTTCAAGAAGAGGCAATTGAACAGCCGAATCAACTACAAGTCCACCACTTCTATTAAAAAGAACCAGGATGTGATAGTGGCCAGGTCCTGGCTGTAGGACTTCACCCAGGAAGATGAGGACGTGAGTGCATGGCTTGATGCCTAATAAAGCTACAATTTTGATCAATAATGATCGCCTCATTTATGAGTAACCAAAATCATTCACTTTGCAACTGGAAAAAAGGACTACCCCGACTGGATAAGCACTACTCATCAAGCCGGATGAAGAAGAAGAAGATTGGCCCAGCCGAACCAGGAGCAGGAGGGAACAATAACAATTCAGTAACTTTTAAGCAAGGAAAAGAACAAGATTGAGCGGGTCTGTGCTAGTACGACAAGAGAAACTATATATAGAAGGCTGAGAACCACCAGTTTGAATAAGCCATGAGTTAATGGCAGATAAGATTGTGTTATCAGTGTCCCCACATAGCCTGCACCTCCTGCCTCCTCTTGAACTCCTCTAGATGGTCCGAACGCATGCAGCATCTAAAGATCTGGTAGATCAGTGAGAGACCCCCGACCACAAGAAAGGCAATTGGAAAGATCCTGTTCTCATAGAGATAGGTATAAAAGCGCATGTAGTTTATCTGCAGTCCGAACATGAGGTAAATCTGGGTTAGCCTGGCATAGTTTTGAAAGCATTCTGCTGCGAACTGGGTCACTGCCACTGACCCCAGCAGCAGTAAGATGATGTTCACTAAAAAACTATTCATCCAGGTCTCATTCGGCTTCATTGGATGCAGTCTTACTATGAATGGGATCTGCAGACCAACCTTGAAGTTACCCTTCTGAACGCACCACAAAAGGTAGAGTATCAGGAATCCGTAGATGATGGTCCCCACAAAGGCCGCGTTGTTGTTCTGGAGGTAGGTGAATAGCTCGTTAAAGAAAGGGATTAGGGGCTTGCCGTCTGATCCTCGTACGAGCAGCCCGAAGATTCTGGTTAGAAGGGCACATTTGGATGATCCAGAGAAGCGACACGAGGATGAAAAATATGCCCAGGGGAAGCTTCAGCCAGAAGACAAAAGGGTTGGTCTAATTGTACTGCAGTTATAGCTAAAAGACGCTCATGAATTGGTCGATTGCTTAAAACTTGCCCTTAGTTCTATCCAGCTTTTCCTCAAGCTCTCTCTTTTTGGCCCAACGACCAAAAAATCCATCGACTGCTGCCAACTCTTTTTCCTCAGTTCGCAACTCCTCACAATCTCGAATGAGATTCTCAGTAGCCTTTAACAGTTCCTCCTTCTTCTTCTTGCCCTATTCAGTGGTCAGCAGTTTAGGCCGGTTGATGAAATCAAATATCATGTCGACTGGCAGTGCGAAGAGGCCAATCCCTCCAAAGACAATCAGTAGGATCCAGCCTACAAACGACATAATCGCCATCCCATACACTGCGAATGAACTGGCCACTGTAAAAGTACTTTGAGTTACATTCTGAGTGACTTGCGGGATGATGGCAGTACTGGAAGATGGTGAGAAAGCAGCTTGGATCGTGATCACTTCAGCAGGGATATCAGCGTACTTCAAGAATACCCATGAGATGAACAGAATCAGAGCCACGATGACCAAGGTGATAAACTCGAATAGAAAAGCAGTACAGATCCTTGATATCTGGTGAAATGCTTACCAAGGGTTTTTCTTCATCTGTTTCGTACATGTAGATTGTGAAGGGAAATAGGATGGTCACGCTGCCGAGGATGGTCATGTACACCACCAGCCAGAAAATGCCCATGTTCAGGCCGCCATTTGACAGGGAGTTAGAAACATCTAAAGGGAGCATTAGTACTTGCGCCCAGGCCAGAGTGGTACCTAGAATAACAAGCACTTTAGGAACTATCTGTGCTCCAAAGCCAGACTAATCAGGATGGACATAGAGAGCCAGAAGGTATATATTGACTGCGATGAGGAGCAGAGAGAGCACGACACTGACGACGATAAGGATAACATCAACCATTTCGGATGGATGGCTAAAAACAGAATAAAAAGTAATCAGACGAAATCATTCTCGAATTAAAGAGTCTTCAAACACTCATGGGGTTGGGGTTGGGGTTGGGGTTGGGGTTGGGGTTGGGGTTGGGGTTGGGGTTGGGGTTGGGGTTGGGGTTGGGGTTGGGGTTGGGGTTGGGGTTGGGGTTGGGGTTGGGGTTGGGGTTGGGGTTGGGTTGGGGTTGGGGTTGGGGTTGGGGTTGGGGTTGGG
>NW_028291948.1:0-63013 GCF_963383615.2 Lipophrys pholis | reverse complement strand
CCCAACCCCAACCCCAACCCCAACCCCAACCCCAACCCCAACCCCAACCCCAACCCCAACCCCAACCCCAACCCCAACCCAACCCCAACCCCAACCCCAACCCCAACCCCAACCCCAACCCCAACCCCAACCCCAACCCCAACCCCAACCCCAACCCCAGAATGATGAATTCAGTTAAATAATTATATTAATTATTATTTAAATGAAATTAATAATAAATGATTGTAAAAATATATATACATTAATTTATTTGTAATTTACCCTTACGTAATTTAGTATTAAACAAAATAAAAAAACTATATTTGAAAGTCTTTAAGGAAAGAAGTTTATGAGTAGGACTATTATGGATTATAGTCTTTCTTTTAAATTGTAAAATTAATTGTGGTAGATTTATGTATTGGCAGTTAGAAGAGAAAATATAACATTTGTGGGAAGGCTGGTTTTAAGGCAAATACATAAGACAGAGTAAGAAAAAGTTAGATAAATGTCAAGATCATAAAGCTTGTATCATTTATTCAATTGTAGTTAAATAATAAAAAAGTGTATATATAATCATAATCTTTGTCAATAAGATATCAAACCTAAACATAAAATAAACATTAGGTTCAGGTCCCAATTAAAGCCTAGAAGGCAGATATTATCCCCAATCCCAAAGAACCGATACAAAATGAATATAAAAGATTATTAGAATATATGATTAACAATTAAATAAATTAAAAAATTAGCTTATAGATCATAGACTAACCATTATAACTCATTGGAGTTAAAAGAATTAGGATAGGAAATTAATTAGTGAATCAGAGGATAGTCAAGGTAAAGGGCAATATAATAATATTAAAAAAATATAAATAATTATATAGTATTTTTATAAAAATAGCATACGAATATTGATCATTTGACTATTCAAATACAAAAGTAAAATATAAAAAAGATAAATTTAACCAATAAATAGCAATTGACTAACATCATCCTAGGCCAATATACAACATACAATCATTTGGTATGAATATAAGGCAAGTCATCTAATAAAAAATTAAACAAACAATTTAGAATGAAATACTCCCTTATATTAATTAAGTGTTAATCCAAAAGAAAATAAATTAATATAAACGATTGATTTGGAAAATAAAAGTAATGGAAAAGTTGATTGTTATAGTATATAGTAGGCATCGATTTTCTAAGATAGACCTTATTTTAAAAAAACTGTCAAGGAAATTAAATTACAGGAGTCAGAAAAGAATTATCAGCCGACATAGTAATTATGTGGTAATTAATCTGAATAAACTATTTATTTTATGTGATTAAGGAGATGACATAATCTTAATTAAAGATCTTTTATACTTTGCTCTATTTCTATTTCTGATACAATAGATATTAATAAAGAAAGAACTAAAATAAATCTCATGGGCAAAGGAGCAAATGCTTATTTTTTATGTAATAGTAATTAATCAATATATATCAATTAGTGAATATATTATTATTAAGGCTTACAATTATCAGATTTGATATTGCACTTTAGTTGACGAATATCACACATAACGAATAATTATAATTAATTACTTTAAATTTAATAAATTGTAATATATATATAATTATAATCATCATCATCATCATCATCATCATGTGTCCAATCCAAGAAAAGAAAGTTAAAGACTTTACAGCAATTAATAATGAACAGAAATAAGGATATTAAATTATATAAATAATGATAACTTTGTAATCAAGATTGGATTGCATAAAATAGTATTAAAATACATTAAAGAAACAAGAGAATGTTGCTCCTATTAAATTTACTTTATAAATAATTATAAGAATATATATAAGGATGTAAAAGATAAGAATGAATAAAGAAATAGATATTTAAACTTATTTTAGGCAAATATAGAAATTAAAAGATTAGCAATTTTGTGTTAACTCTGATTATGAATAATAATTTATCAATATTATTATATATTAAATTATTTAAAAGAATGTTCATAAAATATATTCACTCACAAATAACAAGTATTTCAAAATCTTATGAATTAAACAACTTTATCAAAAGCTATATAATTTCAGTAAATTTTAATATTCATAAATTTTAATATAACCTTTAACAATATTTGTAAAGAACCTGATCCAGCAGCAACATTCTCTAAACTATATGATTCTCAAAGTGATTAAAGTGATATTTTATATCTAACGAAACGGTCATATTGAGAAACTAGAAATAGAATAAATATATTATCTAATGCATTATCATCTATTAATTATCTTTTAATTAACAAGTTCTTAATCTTTTACTATTTAATTTAATTTGATTTTGCTAAAGCTGTTAAACTTATTTATTATAATTGAATAATCTTTTATTTTTTGATCCTAATACTCTTTAAATATTATATTTATTATAAATTTGCCTTCTTTTATATATTTTGTTTTTTTTAATTTTATTCCTATTTTTTTAGATTAAATCTAATAAATTTTGCTTAAAATTGTTCAAAGAAATCATATGCTTATTTTAAATCTTTACTTCTTTTAACAATCAATAAATCTTAAATTCATAATATTAATATTCTAATTGTTCTTTTTCCTTTTAAAACTGTTTTAATAATTTTTTAATTTTCTTACACATAGTCTTTTATAATGATGATACGTAATTTATGTTTTTATTTTATAATCTTTTCATTTAGATTGATATATTAATATAATTCTATTTAATATATATTAAATTAAACCTGTTAATCTATGCTAATTAATAATAAATTAATATTTAATCATTTAAATTTCTTTTTCACTATTTAAATATTATTTAGTGTTGTGGCATAAGAAGGATGCTCTTTGCCTAGAGTTTTTTATTCAATTATTTGGCACTGTAAATATGATTATAATGCTTTTTTATAATCACCTTGGTCTTAGTATATTGAAGCTATATTACTTAGTGTTGTGGCATAAGAAGGATGCTCTTTGCCTAGAGTTTTTTATTCAATTATTTGGCATTGTAAATATGATTATAATGCTTTTTTATAATCACCTTGTTTTGAGTATACTAAACCTATATTACTTAGTGTTGTGGCATAAGAAGGATGCTCTTTGCCTAGAGTTTTTTATTCAATTATTTGGCATTGTAAATATGATTATAATGCTTTTTTATAATCACCTTGTTTTGAGTATACTAAACCTATATTACTTAGTGTTGTGGCATAAGAAGGATGCTCTTTGCCTAGAGTTTTTTATTCAATTATTTGGCATTGTAAATATGATTATAATGCTTTTTTATAATCACCTTGTTTTGAGTATACTAAACCTATATTATTTAGTGTTGTGGCATAAGAAGGATGCTCTTTGCCTAGAGTTTTTTATTCAATTATTTGGCATTGTAAATATGATTATAATGCTTTTTTATAATCACCTTGTTTTGAGTATACTAAACCTATATTACTTAGTGTTGTGGCATAAGAAGGATGCTCTTTGCCTAGAGTTTTTTATTCAATTATTTGGCATTGTAAATATGATTATAATGCTTTTTTATAATCACCTTGTTTTGAGTATACTAAACCTATATTACTTAGTGTTGTGGCATAAGAAGGATGCTCTTTGCCTAGAGTTTTTTATTTAATTATTTGGCCTTGTAAATATGATTATAATGCTTTTTTATAATCACCTTGGTCTTAGTATATTGAAGCTATATTACTTAGTGTTGTGGCATATAATTTTTATTATTAATTTAGCAATTATAATAATTTTTTATTTCCTTAGATTGCTTATTTATATATTTGTAAGTTCCCTAAAGCCTTTAGTTGAGATGTTTAAAATAATTACTTAATATAAGCATAGTTTTCCTTCATTACATTATTCTTGAATAAAGTTGTTAATTCTCCAAATCTTAATTTAATTGACCAATATTTATTTTCCTTTCCATTTATATAATATATTACTTCTTGAATAGATTAAATCTTGAATATATTATTAATATTGAACAAAATCTCTTCTTCATCTTTAATTTAACTTATATTTGATAAATCAGCATATCCATGATCCCAATCTTTTAATTCATCTATTTTACTTATATTAATAATAAAGAGAACATTCTTTATAAACTTTTTCCCAATATGTATATTTTTACTTGTAGATAGAAATCCTTGCATCTCAATTAGATTCCCTTTATTCTTTTTCATATATTAAATCTATTCTTCATTTATATAACCTCCTCTATAGCATTCCATTTCTTTTTTATATAACTTTTGTTATATATATATCTATTTAATTGCTTTAAATAGTTTAACAGTTGGTAATCTCACATATGCAAATTATAAAGGATTATTGCATACTTTTAATAGACAATTGAGTACTTTATAGTAAAAACATTATTTTGTATATAGTTGTAATTGTTTTTAATTAGGCCACTCACATTTATATTCTTTTTCATATTCATCAATCTGTTTATGATCCACATTTAAACATCTGCAAAAATAAACAAAATCCTTCTTTGCTTGTTGTTAATCCTCCATTGAAAATAGACAACCAATAGAAATACGCTTTTTATTAATTTGAGCTACATTTTATAGTCTATATTAAATAAAGTTAGGAATATTATTCATTATTACTTTTGAATAATTACTTATTTAGCTTATATACTAGATCAATCCATCCTACCTTATCTCTATTTGTATAACCGATTTATACTTCTTCTTATTATTTTCTGCATATTCAATGTTCATACAGTATAAGATGATTCCATTTATATTTTTATAATCTTATAGTAATTTAACTACATCAGCAATATGACTATTATTTGTAATGATGTAGATAGCACAATTCCAATCTTTAATAGATTTAACTGCCTCATCTATATCCGTAAAATATTAAGTATATATTAACCGTTGTATTTTTCTAATGATTTTAATATTGTTGTGTATATTTTTGTCTATCCATACTATATTTGGTTTATACATTTTCTTCTTTAGATTCTATCTTTTTTATAGTAGAAATACTTATTTATATTTCTTTTTAGTATCACTTTCCATTTCAATTTATTGATTATAATTTTATGAATTTAATCTAATTTTTTTAATATTTAAATCGTCATTTAAATTTTCATTAAATACTATTCATTTATATAGATGTCACATTAATTAGTAAAGATTATTAATTCTTTCAATATATTTTATGTTTATTTTTTACTTTTGCATATTTTTTTAATATTTTTAATAACTAATTAAAATGCTTACCATTAAATGGTTTTTAAGTTAACCTCCATCAAATATGGATTAACCTGTTATTTTATTTTATTTATAAAAACTTATATTATAGTTTGTGATAATTAAATTACTAATCTTTTGAAATATTATTATTAATTGGTAAAGTACATGTTAATTCAGTTAATTCATTCTCATTATCAGTATAAATGCACAATCTGTACCTGCTACTTATATTATCAAGGAAGAGTATATGTTTCAGTAGGTTATTACACTGAAAGAAATGAAAGATGATGTTTTAATATTACTGAGAGATAGAACCCCATTATATATAACATTATTAGATCCATATGTCATTTTAAATGTCCTGACCAAACAGATGAGTGTTATTGTGTTTTTTATACTTAATGTGGCAATTGAAGGAATCTCAGTATCATTAATTAATTCTACATTGAATAAAGAGTTATTTTTTATTATGTCAATGGTTTATATAAAATATTGTAAGTATATTCATCAGCATTTAAGTTAAGGTTTTCTATTTAGTAGTCCATATTTGCACTTAACATAGATTTCTTACAACAGATGGCTATACATTAACAGTAAAAGTAGCTATTCTTTCAAAAATCTAAAGTTTCTCTAATATAACTATATTTAAATTTAACATTTCCACTTTATGCTCCTTTTATAGTGAATGTATATTTAAAAGGTTATTGATTAGCTTTTAAATGTAGATTTGTTTTTCATTTTCTTTTATATATTATTAAATGTTTTATTTAAGGTCCTTTATCCAAATATCATTCTTTTCCACCAATATTGAAAATAAAACCTTATTAATTTTAGCCTTGATATAGACTTTAGATAACTTCTAAGAAAAGTATTTTTCTATTTTGGAAAGAGGGAACAGTATTTGATATTTTTCCTACTCTAATCTCCTGATCTTAAAAATTAATAATCTCCATATTGATATGAGAACTAAATCTTAAAAATATGTTCTATGAGATTATTGATTCTTATATTTTAATTAACATATTATCATATTTAATTTGAACTTAAATGATTTAATCTATCATCCTCTTAACTAAATAATCTTCATATATTTGTTATTGACTCTACCATTTTAAAAATGGAATACGTGATATTTCCTCCAATTGCTATTATAAAAGCATATGCCTTTGTTGTTTCAAATTGAATCTTTTGATATTGTTGTTCATTATAAAAACATTGTTTTATCATCCTTTCTTTCCCATTATTTCATTACTATTAATCCTTGCTTCTAGATTTTATTTATTAAGAATTTTTAGGTTGAACTCTATCACATGCAACTATCTATGAAATGTTTTTGTAAGTAACACTCCATCACTTAGTTCTATAAGTATAAGCAAAAGAAATATTTAATCAAATCTTTTAATTATGTTGTAGATAAATTCATCAAGATATTATTAGAGATGGAAATAACTTTTTTATTATTTATGACCCTTTGAATTACCTATTTAAAGAAAGTCAGGTCTAGATATTATTTGTTCATTAGCATCCCTTAAATAATCATTTAATTGATGTTAATAATCAAATATATTATCAGGATTAACTTATATTCAAAATACTGAAATTAATTATGTATCTTTTTGAAGTTCATTACTGAAAGATCTAATTAGGTCTAAGTATAAATATTGCAATATTACTCTCCCTATTAATTCTCTGAAAATCAAATTTATTTTTCTTATTAGCTCTTAATTTTCATTATATAATTTGAATAATTATCATAAATTTATTATTATTTATATATTATTATTTATTATTATTTAAACAAAATGAACTAAAAAGTCATCAAAAATAAATAAATACTATCCATCATCAAATGAGATGGATTTAGACAATTTACGATAGAGGGACTGTTTTCTTATATAACCTAAATGAGGCCTTATCGATCATCAATGGCAACTACACCATAATCATATATCTTAAAATCTAATTTTTAACTTCTAAAAATAATCTTTATTTTTTAATTAACTGTAATGCAAATTGCTATTGAATTAGATTATCATCAGTTTTAATAATGACTCTTATAAGCATCCATGTTTCTAATGCTTTATAAATTGATTTCTTTTTAAGTCTTTATTGTCTCTATAATTTAGTTTCTCCAAATATAAGCTAATTAATCTTATTTCTAAGTATCTTCATTTACTCAAGAGTGATAACTTTCTTTTACTTGAGTTATTTATTAAAAGCAAGTTGCTATCCTATATTATCAAATGAAGGCTCTTTGTCAATATGATGTTTAAGACTATATTTATTATAATTTTATTGATTTTTATAAAATTAGCTTTTACGTATTCCTTATCCTATAATATTTTTTATCAAAATAGTTTACTAAATTCAATCATCATCTTCCTTTGAAGGATTAAAGCATTCTATGCATATCATAAATGGTGCCCTTTATTTAGTAGAAAATATTGTTACTTATTATGGAAAAATATTTAAAATTTATCTGCAAAATGGCATATAGATTACTGTGGTAAATTTGATTTGATTATGTTTAATGATTGATTGAAAAAGAACAACAATCTCTTACCAGAAAGATATATATGTCTATGATAAATAAGATAGAAATAGATTAAAGTTTCCTTAATTGGTGTTCTAAAGTATATTAATTAAGATTAATTAAATCATAAATAGATGATATAAATTTAAACACTTAACTAAGTCTTTTTGTATATTGTAAATGAATGTAATATAAAGGAGCTACAGAAAAAAATTTTATATCAGGATATAATGCAGTGATCTATTTTACTAAAATGAATCAACAAAAACATACATACTAACAATTTAACATTATTTTTTTTATATCTTTTTTAAATTAATATTTTCAGACTTTTATTTTTATCAATTATATTCCTATAATAAGTTTTGGAATTTCAATTAAATAGATTTTTATTCTGTATTATTCTGCATTTCCATTTTTAATCTATTATTTTATTTTTAAAATTTCTGTTTATCAAACGAAATAGCTTTTCTTTTAAAATATTGTTATATTTGATTTAAGTATCCCTTTATTATTTAATTTTTTGAAGTTCATAATTTCCTTATTCTATTCATTAGATTAAATATTTATTTGTATTTACTTATCAAGGCATTCTTATTACTACTAAATGGATTTTTAAAAAATCATTATTAAATTTAAAATTTATCAATACTAAAACTAAATCAAGATTAAGTATATAAGAAATATATAAAAATTTTAATGAACATGCTATTTCTTTAAATAAAAAAGACTTTATTAACATATTTAAATTATTTATTTTTATGATATTTATTCATTAATTTAATCATTAAATGGCATAAGATTAAATTTATAAATTTAATTATGTAATCAATTGATATGATTTAAGGCATGAAAAAATAAATAGAAGAATTAAAGTAAAAAAATGCTAAATCAAATGCTTTTTAAAAGATTATTGTCACAAAATATAGAAATGTAATAAATACAAATTTTTAAAATGAAAAATAAAAAAAAAATCTCTTATAATAAAGCAACATCTTAAAAGCATAAAAATAAAGTATTCAAAAGGATTTATAAAAAAGTAAATAAAAAAATGATTTGATTTAAAAATAAAAAAATGAACTCAACAAAAAATATTAATAAAAATCCATTTAACTTTAATTAAAATTGAATTAAATGAAAAATAAAATGATCTCTATGGAAAAAAAATTATAATAAGATAAAAATAAAAATGCTAAAATTGGTTTGAAATAACTTAAACAGATAATTATTAATTATTTGGTTTAAAATAAATTTAGCCAATAAAGTTAAATTAAATAATTATTAACTAAATAATATGTTATTAGTTAAATTCAAAAAATTGGATAATTATAAAATCCTCAATAATATCTTAATTAATTATTCATTAATTTATTATAAATTTTAAAAAAAATTAAGCACTAAAATTAGATTATAAAAGACTAAAGATAGATTATAAATGTGTTAATCTCATCATTAGAAAAAATAATTAATTCCTCTAATAAAATTAATAAAAAATAAGAAAATAATAAGGTTTAAAAATATAATGAGCAAAAAATTAAATAAGATATGAAGAAAAAAAAAAGATATAAAAGTAATAAAAAATTACCTCCATAAAAAATTTTTTTAAAAAAAGATCAATTTTTCTTAATATCTTTAATAAAGAGGTTTTTTTTTATATTTATGGAATATCCATATTTGTCACAATAATATCTTTTTATTTTTTCTTAATATTTAATAGGAATTACGAATGTTTTATCAAATCTTTTTTTTTATTCTTTTTTTATATATATTAATCTTTTTTGCCTAATATTTAATAATATTCTTTTAGTTTTAAATAGTCTTTATATATATATATATACATATATTTTGATATATCTAATATTATTTAATTAATATGAGAAGTGAAAGGGATACCATAATATTTTGTGACATAGTGAATAGAATTTCTCAAATATCAAAATTATTTTATAGAAAATAGTACATCTAAGCTCTTAAAAAATACGATCTTGCAATAAAAGTGATTAAATAAGATGTAAACATTCATATAGATAAAAAACAATTATTAGTGAATGTTTGTTCTTTAAGAGGATTAATTAATCTACATTTATCTAACTATTAAGATTCTTAAAAAGATTTCAATTATGTTTTGCAAACTGACAAATTACATGTACCAACACTTATACGTAGAGTGAAATTATATTTAAAAGTAAGTAAGATTTCATTGGCTATTAAAGATCTTCGTTTATTATTTAGTGTTTCACCTGAGAGTAAATATATGCTTTAAGAAATAAGTTAGATCTAATAAATAATAGAAGAAGTGAAAGGTGAATAAAAATATAAATTTAAAAAATAGTTACAAGATTTATTGGAAGAGGAAGATTAATTTACTTAATAAAACGCTCTTTGTTTTAGTTTATTAAAGAATATTTAATCTTTTAGGAAAACGAATTAAAGGAAATCTGTTGATTTTGGTAATGATAGTATTCACGATTATTTAAAATAACCCTAATAATTTATCTATATACCGTAGCCTAAATTCAATGCTAAATAAATATAACAATAAAATAAGATCATTAAAAATTTATTAGAAGATGAATGCATTGAATTAGATAAATGTTCTTTATTTGTAAATCAAGATACAAAAAATTCTATTCTTAAAATGAATAATGTTTCATAATATGGTAAATATTCTTATATTTCTGTAGGAAATGATAGTATGTTGGACAGTTTCGATATTAGGAAAATAAAATTAATAGATAAGAAAATAAACAAATAAAAAAGGAACCCTAAATTTTTAGGAGTTATTAATGATCACACTAAAAAAGTTTATAAACCAGAAATATATCCAAGTAGGTCAGTAATGAAATTAAATGGAAGTTTTAATATATCTAATTATAAAGACATCAATACTAATAAATCAGCATTTGGTTGCTTAAAAAATATATAAGGAAAAATATGGGTATCAACTATTAACATTAAGCCAGATGAAGACTTTTAATAATAAACTTATTAAAAAATAAATGAAAATCATCCACTTGAAAATATATAATAACCTATTAAACAGACTAAATAAAAAACACAATAAGAAGAAATCCTTATTAAATCTATTATGAAAGACCCAAATAAATCTATTATGAAGGATCCATGTAAAAGTATGCTAAAGAAAAAGATGAATAAATAAATGAATCGATCATCTGTTTCATTTAAATAATGAATCATTTATTATTATCTATTATTTACTTATTATTGAATATAGGTCGATAAAGTGATATATATATTTATAAATATATATTTAAATATATATTTAAATATAAAGATTATAATTTATTATTATTAATAATGGATTAAAATTATTTTATTTATAAAGACGATCATCGATATCAATTAGCTTCTCATATTTTTAATTAGCAAAATATATAAACTATTTAAGTTAAGTTAGTAAATCATTAATTAGTAAGCTATTCAAAAAAACAATTTTTTATTATCACAAGCGATAATAAATTAAAAAAATAATAATTATTCCACAAATTATACAAATTTTTAAAAAATAGAATCTCGTCCAAATAAAAATAAATTATATTAAAATCATTAAAAACATTAATAATTTGTTAAACAATTTAATCAATACAGACTATAAAAATAAAAAAATAAAAAATAAAAATATAAAATTTAATAAAAAATGAAAACTAAATAATTAAAATCCAATAAAAATAGCAATTTATAAATAGATTACAAAAGATTCATACAAAATATTTATAAGAAATTAGAAAAAAATAAATTGGTGACTAAAGCAAATCTAATAAAATTTATGATATAAACTAAATGTTTATCAATTTTTAGGTTTAAATTATAAACTTTCAAAAATATAGTTTTTAAGTTCCTACAAAAACATATGGAGAATTATAATTTTAATAGCTATATACATTTTTATTGAATTAAAATAAATAATTTATATAGTAAGAATAATTTAAAAAGTTATAAAATAAAATAGCTACATAAAAAATAAAAAAAACTTAATAATAAAAAGGAATATAATTATTAAGAAAAGGATGTCTATTAAAATATGAGGATTACATAAATTTATAAAATTAATTTATGTAAATGGATAAATTTAACGATTTATTAGTTTAGAGAAAATCATTGATAAATAATATTAAAAATGGGGATAAATTTCAGCATTTACTAAATTAAGTGGTAATTTATTAAGTTAAAATAAATAAATAAATAACTTTTAAAAGAATTTTGTAAAGAATTTAATTATAAGGAAAGATGGGAGATTAAAATTAAATACAATCTAAATAATTTATTTCTTTGGATTAATTTATTTAATATTTTTATTCATAATAATTTAAAAAATATAATAAACATGCTAACTATTAAAAATTTCTTCATTTAAAAAATAAATTTGATAATAAAGAATTATAAGAATTTATTTTATTATAAAAACAAATCAAAATCATTTAATAAGCATTTCATTAATGCTAAAATATTGGACAATTTGTTAAAACTAACTAGATTATATAAAATATTAAAAGACATTCAAATTATTAATCTATAAAATAATATTTATCAAGAAGACAATCATATAAATATAATCTTAGCCAGGAATCTTTTTAATAAATAATTAATAGAATTTCTAAATAAGCTTAATAATTTGTCAATCTTTAATAAATATTTAATTTTTTTACATTAAAAGGAAGACCAGATTCATATTATTAAAAGATTAACAAATAGCAATAAAATAATTTTATATAACTATAAAAATAAGTCTAATAATTTAGATAAAAAATAATTTATAGTAAATCTGTAGATTAAATATCAGGTTATTAGAGTAATCCATAAAATTAAAATAATTTAAAAAGAAAAAAAGTAAATAGAATAAATAATAATAGCCTTGTTGATTAAAATAATTTAAGAATGAGAAAATAATAAGGTTTAAATAAAATAAAATCTATATCTAATATAACTGTGCCTTAACCATTTAATTTACGATAAAGTATAAAAAAATAATTTAAATAATAAGAAATACGATATGAATCATTTAAAGCTAATCCTATTAATAGAAAAATATTATAGGTGGGAATATATTAAAAGATAATTGAATAAAAACTACAAAAAACATAAAAAAATAAAAAATAGTCGATTGCTGCCACTTTACTTAATTAAAAACCTTTTTCTTTTAATGATCGATAAAAAAAAATTAAAACAAAAAATTATATTTAAAACAAAGTATAATTTAAAGCTAAATAATTACCTTGGCATTGTACTATCCCATTATTCTAAAAAATGCAATAATAAGACAATTTAATTAGAAAGCAAAGAATTTAAAATCATGCACATTAATTAATGATAAATTCTGAACTTCCTCCAAGAATGAAAAAAAATTTTCTAAAAAGAAAGGTTAAAAAGTTATATTAGAATTAAAATTAAAATTAATAAAATAATTTCAAAGTTAAATATAAAAGAAAATAAATGCCCAATTTTAAAAAACTTCATTAAAAATATAAAAAATAATTGTAATTTAAAAAAAATGTAAGAAGTATTACATATATTTAGCCTTTTAATTTTACTTAAAGAAAATCTAAATCTTTAAATAAAGTTAATGAAATTAATTTAAAGTAATAAAAGCATTCACTTATATAAAGAAAACATTTTCAAATTGTAATACCTAAGACAACATAAAAATATGAACAATAAGTAAGACATAAAAGAATTTAAAGATAGAAAAAATTAAAACAAAATTAACTTTCATAAAAAAAGATAAATATTATTAGTAAAGAAAATAGATAAAGAATTAAATCTGTTTGCTCTTTACAAAGAAATTAATTAACTACTTAAAAAAGGAAATAATTAAAACAAAAATAATAAAATTATTAAAAATTTAAATAATAAATGATGCAAAGAATTTAGAAAAAAGCTTTATTAATGGATATGAAAAAATAAGATACATAATTACTTAAAATGAAAAAATTATATGATTTATACAAAATTCTTAAAAATAATAAAGTAAATGATAAAAATATCATAAACATCATGAAAAAAGACGAAATAAATAAAGCTTTAGATTATTAATTTTATTTAAAACATAAAGTGATTAATAATAATTGATATATTTATAATTATAATGAATATAGATTAGATAAAAAACTAAAAAAAGATATTTAATTTGATATATAACCCAATTGTGTAAAATTTTTAACCTAAAGGAGGATTTTTTCTACATCATTTAGCATATAACATATTTGTTAAGTATTCAAAAAGTAGAATAAGATTGTTTAATGTTGAAAATGATGAATTAATATTTTAAAGATAAATAACAATTTAATCATAAATAAAAAAAATAATTCATTGGAAATAAAATTTTATTTTAGTGTTATGTAATCCTTGCAAATTGCTTTAATTTCAAATTGATTTTAACCATTTTTTTCTTTAATGTGTAAATATGATAGATCTTTAATATTTTTAGAAAGGAGTTTTAAACACTCATCCAAAAAGTTACATTTTAAAAAAAGATTAATAAAAAAATAATTTCTTTGGAGTTTATGACTTAAATACTTTAATTTTAGTTATGAATAATTTAAATATTCCATTAAATGTATAATATTAATTCGAGAAAAGTAATAAATCATTATTTACTTGGAGTAAAATTAAATCAAATTATTAATTTATTTAAGTTTATCCTAGATCATTAGGACTTAGAAATATTATTGATTTTGAAATAGATAATAAAGGAGTAAATCCTGGAATATATTTCCTTTCATCAGAGGTTGAATAAAATTATATTCCTATTTGTTAATTATCATTTTTACCAATTCAGCAATTATTCAGATAGAAATTAACAACTTAGTAAAAAAGGGAATCATTAATATCTAAAGCATAAAAACCAATGTATTAAGATACATTTAAAATAATTACATTAAAGAAGGGTGGATTACTTGTATTTAGTAAATATTTAATAGGAATAGTATCAAATGAATAAAATAATTTTTATAATATAAAACCTTTTGCATAATAAGGTATTTATAATGCAAGTGTATAAAGAATTGATTCTTATTAACCTTATTCCTAGATATTCATACTTGGTATAAGAAATTCTGTATTTAGGATAAGTGTTGATACAATAGATTTAAAATGTAGGAAATTGAATTTAAATCTAATTGGAAATCTTATAAATGGTTAAATAATCTCAATCTCATCTTTATATAAATCTAAATAAAATTTAATGATGATTATTTCACCTTGCCTAGATTCAGTTTTATTAAATTTTGGGAAGTAACTTAAAATTCAGCAAACTTTTAATTCATATTCTCATCTCATTGATTTTATTATACTAAAAAAATAAGATAAGTTTAATTCGCCTTTACTTTTATTATCTTCTAATACTTTATCTAAAAAAAGGCATCAAATATTAACTGTCTATAATCAAAATTTGCCTATTAACTTTATAAAAAATTAAATAAAGTTAATTTAATTAAAAAATATTTATTAAATTAAATAATTAGCATTTAATTTACTAACATTTATAAAATATGATATTAATAAAACTATTTTCTTGAATGAAGACTCAAATTAAGTAAAAATTAATGTTTAGAAGTAGATTTTATTTACATAATAAATTTTATTGGAAGGAAATACAACTTTAGTAATAATTTGCTCAGATTAAATAAATATCTATTAAAAATAGAAAATAATATATAGTCATAAAATTTAATAGATAAGTAAATAATCCATTATTAAAAATATTGATACTTATATTTATATTTGTACATCATAAAAATTAAAATAGATTTAATTTATTAGGCATAATTTAATTAAATAAAAGAAATATTCACTTGAAGGAAAAATTGATAAAATAATAAATCTCTTAATTTTTTAAAATTAGAAATAAAGATACGTAATTATTTGCACAATAGATTAATTATTAATTTATAAATATTAAAAATTAGTAATGGTGAAAATAAAAACTATAACATTAATTAATTCTGGATCAGCTTTATTAACTTAAAAAACATAATCTTTTGTTACTAGATCAATTTGGGATTTATATAATTCTATTCCTAATATAGAGAAAAAATAAATTAATAAAAAAAATATTTAATAATGTTAATTTCTCATTGATAGAAATAGATTAATTATGTTTCTTTTATTATCAAATAAATAAATTCTTATTTATAAAAGTAATATTGAATAATTTTTATTTATAAGGTAAACAATTAATACAAAATTAATAAATAGCAAATAAATAAGTAGAAAAATATTTTTCCCAAATAATAAAAAAAGTATTTTAATAGATATTAATTAAAAGATAATAATTGCCTAAATATAAAAAGGATTCATTAAATTTTATAAACTTTTTATTAAAGGAAATATAGTATCAGTTGGCCAACATATAAAAATAGTCAACTAAAAAGGATAAATATGTAGTCCCATAATGAGCAAAGATTTTAAAGCAGATTTGAAATAATGTCAGAATATATAGATTTCAGGTATGTAAAGTATAATAATCGGTACATAATAATATATAATAATTTATGGTATGAATAAAAAGAGTTTGAAAAGCTAATTAAATATTTATAATTGTGCTTTAACTTTTGTTTTGACAATTTAATTGAAATAAAAATAAAGAATACTTCATGTCAAATCAGGAGGCAAAGGATCAATAGTAGTAAGTAGTTATAAATAAAAATAAAATAATATAGTATCATATTTATCTATATTTTTATTACATCACACAGCAGTTCAACAAATAGCAAATAGAATAATATAGCCTAAATAATTTAATGATTTAATTACTTCTATTTAATAATTAGATAAAGATAAATTAATAATTAGTTAAGGTTATAATTTACATATTATAGATTGTCTATCAGGTCGAATTTAAAAAGTTATAAGATGCAATTAAAGAAATCCTATCACTAGTATGGCTTTATGGCCATTTTCAGATTATTTAGTAATTAATTCATTTGGAGGAAATTGTGTCTTTGGTAGACTTACTCGTAATGGTAATTTTTAACCTTTATATCAATAATATTTTAAGCATATATCTCTTTGTTGTTAATTTATTTTGGTTGGAAAAATATTAAAATTGATCATATTTGATTAAGAAAAAAATATTTTATTATTTTCGATCACTAAATAAGGGAAAATATCAAAAATAGGAGATTATCGATTATCAAGTAGGTTAACTAAATTTGTTAAGTTTGAACGTGATAGTTCAGGTAATTTCTTCTTTAGTACATCTGATGGTCAAATTTATGCAGGATTCCCTATTAATTGCTAATAACATTTATTAACTTCAATAATGCATCGTTTATGTTAAGATGTACCAAAATTAGGAGGTCTACAAAATGAAAAAGGATGGGTAAATATGAGAAGAAAACCTCATTGGATGAAAATAAAGAAAAATATTATTCCATTTTAAGTTTTATAACAATTTTTAAGTTTATCATATCTTAGTCAATAAGAATTATGCAGAAATATGGGATTTTAATTAGATCAAATTTGGAGAATTGCTAAGAATGTTGTTAATAGATGATTATATTTATTATATTTTACATGTTATTACAGATTGGATTGAAGATTGTTAATAAAAATAATAATATTATAGATTTAAGTAAGTTGAAATTAGCATAATATTCTAAAATTAACCATAAAAAACAATTTGTTTAATAATCTGCCATTATATGTAAATTTTCATAAATTATTGGTAATGTACTACCTGGATCAATTTATTTATCACAAAGTTTAACATTTAATCATTTAAGTAATTAAATGTATTAGAATGTATATGCTGATGTATAAGTGAAATAAAAATACAAAAACAATATTTATCTTTTACAAACTAATATAAATAATAATTAAGGATAAATAATAGTAGAAGGATAAGCAATTATTAAATATAGTTAACTAATTTGAATATATTTTAAATTAATTATATGCAATCTATAAAAGAAAATAGGAATAGAAATTCATCATATAGTCAATGGAAAAATATCAATCTATTGTAATAACTCAAATAAAAAAATACAAAAGCTAATTAGTATATTAAGTTATGTAAAAAAAATTTTATAGAAAAATATTCATCTCTTTAATTCTATTCTCCTGTAGTATTCAATTTCGATTATCAGTAATTTAAACATATGAATGATAAAATAATTTATTAAATTTGTGATGATTTATAATATGTTGAACTAAGTTCCATTTCATAAAGAATTTTAAGTATAAAGGAAATGTTTTCCTTTTTAATTTCGCATACAATTATAATGTGGGAAGACAATTACAATAAAATAAATATGATAAATAAACAAGTAAATATATAAAAATATAAAAATTTATGCTAAAATTGTTATAAAATTATTTAATAAACTAGTCTTAAAGCTCTTTAATTTAAATAAATAAAATTTATTCCATATAAAAATCTGAATATAAAAAATGACTTTATAAAGAACTAATTTAAAAAAAATTAAAAAGATAGAATGACTTTGAATTAAACTATATATGATAAATAACTTGAATTATTTCTAAATAAATAGTATGAATCTCTTATGAATATGATTGATTCAGTACTTAGCAATAAAATTATCACTTAAAGACGTAAAGTTTCTTGTACTTAACAAATATTAACATAAATTATTGACAAATTTAAGAATAAAAGTTAAAAGAATTATTTTTATGATGAAAATAACTAAAGATAAGCTTTTTTAAAAGTTCAGTCTGGAAGAGAAATTTTAAATAAAGCTTATTAAAATTTTAAGTTCGAATTAGTTTATAGATTATAAAGTTTGATTCCAGATTATTGTTTTAGAATAGCTTAAGTAATAAGTTAAAATATGTTAAATGCTTATAAAAAAAATCTTAAATCAAAATAAATTCAAACAATTAGCAATAAAAACTAATAAACAAAAAAAAAATTAGAAAAAAAATTAGAAGATCTTTACAAATAAATTGAAGTAAAATAGAATAAAATTTTTAATTTGTAAGAAAATGATAAAATATTGAATAAGTAAATTAATTAATCATAAAACTAAGTTAAAATATTAAAGTAAAATTTAAATAAAATTTTTGATTCTATATTAATATAGAAAAAGTAAAATTAAAAAATAATGAATTAATATATTAACAAAATATAATAACAAAATAAATATATTTAGAAATTAAAATAATAAATTAATTAATTATATATTTTCACTAAAAATAAAATATTAGATGAAAATTAAAAACTTAATAAATATACTCAAGCTACTGTATTTAAATTTTCAAAAGGAATTAATACTGATAATATGCTTGTACAGAAATTGAAAAATTATTAATAAAGAGTAATTAGATTATAATCATATTTAAAATAGGATTCAGCTTAAATATATATAAAAGAATTTGCTGAAAAGTAACTTAGATTAAAGTAATAATTATCTAAACAATAACAAAATTTGTTATATTAATAATAGAAATAGAATTTAAGTTAGATTTAAAATGAAATTTAAATCAAATTTTAAAGTGATATTTAATAAAATAAAATTTAATTATTATCTAAAAGTAATTTAACTAATAAAATTATTAAAAAATAAAAATAAAAGATAAAGGAAAACAAAAATATAAATAAAATTAAAAATAAAAATCTTAAGCCTAAAATAAAAAAATCATTTTCAATACAACACAAAAATAAATATAAAAAAAACTAATCACAGTAAAAAAATCTAAATGAATAAAGAAATTCTTAAAAATATTTTAAATCAAAAAAAAAATAAAATAAAATAAAATAATTTATTAAAATTAAAAATTAAAAAAATTAAAAGAATAATAATAAATATAATTAAAATTAAAATTAAATCACTTAATCTAAATAAAATTTAATAAAAAATTAATTAAATAAATAAAAAAATTACTTTATATAATAAAAAAACTAATAAAATTTTAATTAATAATAATCAAATTTCAATACTAATGAATAATTTTAATAAACCTAAAATAAATAAGATACTTATTAATGGCAATAGTAAAAATAAATTAAATATAGTATCAATAAATAATGTGATTTCAATTAAAATAACTAATATTAAAATTATTTCTAAAATTAATACTATAATCAATAATAAAATCAATATTAAAATCAATAAAATCAATAAAATCAATAAAATCAATAAAATCAATAAAATCAATAAAATTAACATTAATAAAATAAAAAAGAAAATGCATTTAAAAAAAAATAAATAATAGTTTAAAAAAATTAAATAATTGTTTAAAAAAAAGAAAACAATAATATAAGCAAAATAAATGATTTACTAAAAAATATTAAAAAAAATAAATAAGAAACTTAATTAAAATTAGATAAAATAAATTAAAATGATGATATAAAAAAAATAATATAATCTTATTAATTGTAACTATAATAAATAGTAAATAATACAAAAATTTAAGTAGTTTAAAAAAAAATTAAAGAAAAAAAATTTGTTAAATAAATTAATGCGAATATAAATATAAATAATATTCAAAGAAAAAAAAATAAGTAAAAAACTTTATAATCTAACAAAAATTCATTATAATAAATATTAAAACAAGAAGAAACTTAATAAATTTAATAAATCTATAGTAAATCTACATAAAAGCAATAAAATCAATAAAAGAAATAAAAGCAATAATTATTTTCTCAAGATCATAAATATATTAATAAATCTATAAAGCCCATATTTAATAATTAAATAAAATTAAAAAATTTTGAAAAAATTTAAAATTTATTAAGTATTTAAGAACAAAATAGATTAAAAAATTCTCTAAATAAAAAAAATATGTTAAAAAAATTCACAAAACTGGAAAAAATAGTAAATAAGAAAGTTACATTATAATATTTAATATCTATGCAAAGAATTCGACTTAATTAAGGATAAATAGAATATTTATAGTAATTAATAAAATAAATAATATAAAAATCAAAAACTCTTTTTAATTTAGGATTAATGGTAAAAATATAAAAAATAATCAGTTTAAAAAGTACAATTGTGCTATAAGATTTTAAGAAAAAAAATAAAAAATAAAATTATTATTAATTTTATAAAAAAAATAGTTAATGCTTAAAAAATTAAAATAAAAGCTTCAGTCTATAAAAAAAATAAACTAAACAATTATAAAAAATAAAAAGTATTTCAAAAATTTAAATATTAAATTAATCTATTATTTAAAAAAAATAATTGAATAAAAGTATATAAACATAAAATATTTTAAATATTATATAACAGAATTAAATATCAAATATTAATCTTAATTAATAATCAAAATTATTGTAAAAAACTCATAAAAAGTATAAAAACCTTAACTCTCTTAAAAAGAAAAAAATCATAAATTATAAAACAAAATTTAATCTTAAAGATACATATGTATTTGGAGGATTACAATAAGCTTTTATATATTAAACTAATAGAAAAAAAATTAAATTATCAAATAGTTAATAATTAAATTTACATTTATAATATTTAATAATAAACTTTAATAACTTTTTAATTTAGATGAAATATTATAATGCAAAAAATTATAAAGATTTAGTTGATTTTATAAGATTCCCAAATAGTACTGCTATTTCAAAATTACAAATTATTAGTAACGATCATGAATAGAAAGATATATAATTGTTTATTAATTATATATTCAGATAACATATAACTAAATGTAGAACATATAAATGCTAACATATATTCAACTTTTTTAATAAGATCGGATTCGACTATTTAAATTATATTCTTATTAATTGAATTAAAATATAATATATCATACATCATATTAACTATTTGTCATTTTTATAGAGTTTTATTAGGATTGTTTTAAAGAATAAATATCTGATTCATTTAAAATTGTTTCTAATTTAGATATTTTAGTTAATTGAGATGAATTTATATTGATAGGTTATATTAAAGGTTTTTACAAGTTTTTAACTTTCACGACAATGGAATCTTCAATAATTTATTTCTAAAATATTTTTAATTTTTGTAATTCTTTAAATGAAGTTCTGTCTTATTATTTATGTTTAAGACATTTTCTTAATAAATCTGCCCAATCAGGTCCGACTCTTTATCCAGCTAAGTTAATTAAATCTCCCAATTTATTCCAATTAATTTTTCTCCTAGGAAAATCATAATAATTTTTTATATTTTTCAAAAATGTGCATTTCAAAAGTATAATTCCACAAATAAAAACATCTGATTTAAATGAAATAAAATTTTTATTTTTAAGAGTTTATGGTGAAAATGGAATTTTTAGTAGTAATTAATAATCATTTAAAAGTTATGGAAATTGAAGTTTGATATCTCCTTATTTTGTTAAATATATTGTTTAAGTTGATAATTTGCAATGAAATATATTTTTAGATTAAAAATATGCTAATCCTTCTATAATTCTATAAGCAATTGTAAAAAGATGAGTTCTTGTATATAATTTTTTTTAATGATATCTTATTTAAATTTCTTATTGTAAGGTTTTATTTGAATATTAATATAAAACTTTTAGTAAATAATTATTAGAGCATAATAATGCTTGATTATCTTACCTTACATTTAAAATTCTTAAAATACTATTACATGAATTTTTTCTTAAACTTTGAATTCTTTATTTTTAGAGATTAAGTATAATATCAGTTTAATAACTAAAAGTACACATTAATATTAATCGTTGTGTAGATTTTTACAAAAGAATAACATTTCCATTTTAATCTTTTTATTTAAACACATCAAATACAGTTTAAATTTTAGATTAATTGATTCCCATTTAATAATAAATAAATAATTATAAATAATCAAGAAAATTTAATAAATATTATAATTCTCCAAATTATTTTTTGTTAATATAATTTTTACTTTAATTTTACTACTTTTAAAAAATTAATAATTTTGGTTACTATTATTAATCAATTTTTTAAACTACTAACTAATTAATATCACTACTTAATAAATAATAGAATTTGGGTTTTAAAAAAACATAATAACTAATATTATATTTTGTAAAATGGCGTAATAAATATCAATAAAAATTATTATCATCCTTCAATATTCAAAAAGAGAGGCCAGGAATAGTAATACATATTAATCAATTTTTAATTTATTAATATCTTTAGTATTATAAAATAATATTATTTTTAATAATGGATTTTAAAACTATAATAAAAGATAAAAATCGTTTAAAAAAAATAATGTAAAGTGCATTTAGATCTGTAGATATTGATGGAAGTGGGTTCTTAGATTAATCATAATTGGGACAAGTTTTAGTTCAAGTTGCTAAAGATATAGGGGTATAAAGTCCTACAAAATAATAGATATCTGATATATTAAATTAAATAGATTAAAATGGTGATGGACAACTCTCTAAATAATAATTTCATGTTTTAATTTAACAAGTCTTATAAATGATGGCAGAATGTTAATAATCATGAATTATTATTAAATTATTTATAAATATGTCAAATTATTAATTTACTTATGAAACATAAAAAGTATTTTAAAAAACTAAGCAACTTACTTAACTTTATAAAATATTCATTTGTGAGAATTTAACATTAAATAATGAAATTAAAAATATGAGAATTGAGAAATAATAAAAATAAGATCTTATATTAGATGTATAATAATTCATTAACAAATCAGTTCCTAAAATTAATGTTAAAAATATTTTTTATAATAAAGGGAATATGGTTTTTAAATTAAAGTCTTTCATTTATGAATTTAAAGATAAGATAAAAAATATTTAAACATAAATTATTAAATATAAAACTTTGAAAAGTAGTAAAATGAGAGAGAAATTTATTATGAGGAAATAACTATAAATAATGTAAAGTGAATTGACTAATGATAATTAATTATCAATAATGGGTATAAAATATCCTGATTTTATTTATTAATAACTTAAACAAATGCTATTCTAGAAAGCAAAAAATATATTAATTAATGAGAAATTAGATTTATTGAAGAATAAAAAAATAAGAATTATAAATAAATGTGAAAAAAGTGAATAGTAGTTAAAAAGATATAAATTTAAAATGCAAGAATATTAAAAAAATCGATATGATTCTATAATTAATGCTTAAAAATAGAAAAATATTGAATAATAAATTGAATAAAATGCATAATAAAAATAAAGTATTTAATAAATTAAGGCAAAAATAGAATAAAAATAAAAAATTATAAATTCACATAAAAATAAATTAACCAAATTAAAATTAATCAAAAAATAAATAATAACACTTTAATAAAAATAAATCCACCAATTATAAAAAAAATATAAATAGCATGAAAAAAAATTATAAAGAATAATTGAAAATATTTTATCTAAACAATAATTATAATAAGGTACAATATTAAAAATAGAAGGTAAAAATTAAGTTAAATAATAAAAACATATAAAAAAATTAGTTTATAAAGTAAATAAATAGGATATTATAGATATTGGTTAAAATCTTGCTTTTAAATGTTAATTATTTAAAAAAACAACATCTTAATTTTCATAATAATTATTAAAAGGATTCGGAAAACTTATTTCTATTAAAAAATTAGCATAAAGATTAGTTAATAGCCCATTCAATTTATAATAATAGTAATCTATATTATTATCAAGATATATCATATAAGATAATAAGCACAATAAATTATTTTATGATAAGTAATTAATAGCTCCATATTGTATTGTCAAAAGTATTTTTTAAAAAATAATTGGAAAAGTGTAACCTCTTGAATAATCTTTGCAATAAACTTTATGGTAAGATTTAAAAATGTCAATGTAAAAATGCTAATACATTCTAAGTCCAAATTTAAATAGTCGTAAAACATTAATTTCAAAGAAAGAAATAATTCAGTTATTATAAATATCAATGATATAATTAACTCCTATGCAATAGCATCTTTTATTTTTAGGATTATATTCATAATCATTAAATTTAGAAAAGATTAATCCTAAACTTGTATATGAAATAGTCAAGTCCAAATTCTGGTGGTAGAGTAGGAAATTTAAATGAAAATAATTAAATTTAATATATAAAAAAATCATTCTTTTCTTATAAAACTGTAGTCTATAACTCTATTAAGTTTTAAATTACTTTCATTATAGTCAAAGTCATTATAAACAACTTTTTAATCTTCTTAGTTATCAAAAATATTATTTTATAAATCTTTGAATGGAGCATTAATTTATTTATTAATAATTTTCTCCCAATCAATTCCCTAAAAAAACGAATGATTTCTGATTTAATATTTATTTTTCGTGCCAAGTCTTTTTTTAGGATTCCGTTCTAATAGTCCAATTATTAAAGATTTAGCATTTTCGCTGAGATGTTTAGGAAACTTTAATTTACCTTCTTTAATATTTTTTTATAAAATTGATACATCTTATGAATAATAAGGAGGTTAACCTATCAAAAATTAATGTAAAATTGTACCAATCCCATAATTATCTGCTTATTTACCAGTTCCTTTATGTGATAACATATCTGGAGATAAATAAGCAGGTGTCCCGCAAAATGATTTAGTTTTACTATCATCTTTAACATGCTATTTAGAAAGTCCAAAATCTGTTAATTTTAAATGACCATCATCAGCTAATAATATATTCTAAGGTTTTAAATCTCTATAAAAAATATCTTTTTAATGGAGTTATTAAATCGCTAAGATTAATTCAGCTATATATATTTTAGCCTATTATTAATTAAAATATCCTTTCCTTGCAATTTGATAAGACATATCTCCAAACCTGCAATAATCTAATATCATGTAAAGATAACTAGGAGTCTGAAATGCAAAATGAAGTTTTATTATGAATGGATGATTATTTATCTTTTTTAAAACTGAGCATTCACTAACTGCATATTTTAATTGTCTATTAATTATTAATGTCTTTTTCTTTAAAGCTTTCATTGCATAAATTTTATTATCTTATTTATATTTACATAAGAAAACTTTCCCAAATGCTCCATTTCCTATTGTTCTTATAATTTAGAAAGATGAAAATTTTATTTAGGTTATTTATTTTATTTTTTAAGTAATTTATTATTTTTCTTATTATTCTTATTTTGCACATTATTATATAAACTAATTTTATTTGTGATCATATTCTTCTTTCATTTAAGGTTATTTTTATTCTATTTAACTTTTTTTTATTTATGATGTTTAATAAAAGCTTTCTCTATCCTCATTTTTATTTTCAATAATAGTTCCATAATCTATTTTTTCGAATATTTTTTTCTTTTTTTGTTTAGTTTTTCTATATGAATATTTAATTTTAAATTATGTTATTTTTTCTTTAATTATGTCAAATTGAGATTAGATAATTTACTTATCTTAATTATTATCTTTTGATTTAATATTTCCTGTTTATTAATCAATATTCACTTAAGTTAGTTTATTTTCAATAAGATATTAAAGTTTATTCTCTTTTTCAAGTTTTTTCATATATTTCCTACAAAAATTAATTTAATCTACCCATTTCTTAACCAATTTTTTATACTTACTAGCAAAAACGAGTTTTTTAGGGCAATAAATTTAAAAATAGGTAAATTATTTGCTCATATGCCAGCTTCTATCCTTCTAACTAATTATTGAAATTTGGGTGATTGATGTAACTGGTAAAATTTACATAGGGTTTAAAGGGAAATCATGGTTATTTTTATATCTTATAAAAGAACCCTAAACAGGATTCAACACTAAGTATCTTAACTACATCATGAAAAAGAATGCTGTAATTTTATAGACTGTTCCTTTCATGAAGCAAGGATATCTTTATTTAACAGTCTATTATATTTTTTATTTAGAGAATAATTTTGCTGTTTATTTATTACATAACTGAATTGCTGTTTTAGAATTATGATCTAATATTGTTGGATCTGCAGCAGCTTATAATAAAACTTTAACTCCATTTAGATAGTTCATAGAACTGGCTAAATGTAGAACAGTTCCAAATGAAAATACTTAATTAAGATTAATCTGCTTTTCTTAAATTAATAACATAATCATTTCTAAATGCATCTTTTTAACAGCTATTGATAATGCACTTTAACCTTGAATATTTAATTTCTGTAAATTAATACCTATAGAAATAAGATAACACATAAGTTCTATATTATTAGAATAAGCAACTTAATGTATAATACCCCACCCTCTTTTCCCTAATTAATCTAATATAAATGAAGAATAAAGAATAGATTAATCTTCTATTTTATCAATTATATTTTGTATACTTTCAACATCATTCATTTTAGCACAATCTACTAATTATTATATTTTTTTTTCAAATTATTCTTCTTATTTGATTTTCCCTTTTATTTATTGTTTAATAATACTACCAAATAATTTACTTCTATATTTTTGGTTGATGTATTACCATATATCTTATTATTAGATATCAAGTCTTTATAATCGTAAAAATGATGAAGCTTAAATCTCATAATGTCTAAGGGACCACCCTTATACTACCCTTACTCTAATACCATTAATTTGAAAGGACAGTATAAAATGATGAATACTAATATGAAACTTTTTACTGATTTATGCTAATAGATAATCTGTTGTGTTTTGATGTTCTTAAAGTTCCATTTTAACTGTTTTAGAATGAAGATCATCAGAGTAATAGTTTATAAATATTCGCATAAAATATAATTAATTCATATACTATATTACAATCTTAATATAATTTTAATTAATAACAAATGGGATAAAATTTCATTACAATCTTAAATAAAACTCTTAAATAATTTTAATAAAATCAACCTAAAAAAGGGTTAGGATCAACAAGTCCCTATTTCCTTAAATACTTTAAACGTAAAAATATCAAACTAGATTATTAAATAAAGGGATTAGATAAGCATTAGAAGATTTTATTCAGGGGTATTTAGCTTAATGATAATAAGACAAGATATAGAAGATGGAGAGATAGTAGAAATAAGAAAATTTTATAAATTAAGAAGTCGGATTTTTAAAGGAGGAAAAAAAAAGATTAGCAAAGATTAAAATAATAAAGTCTAGAAAAAATTAATTATTTTAGGATTAAAAATTAGTTTAAAGAGATTATTAATAAATAAAATACTGTTTATTTTAAAAGTATTATATATTGTAATAATAATAATAAATAAACTAAAATCAAACAAATCAATTTAGATAAAAATAAACATAACAGTTTAGATAAAAATAAACAAATTAATTTAGATAGAAATAAACAAATCAATTTAGATAAAAATAGTAATAAATTCAAAATAAGACAATATTCAAGCATAAAAGATAAATAAACACAGTTACAACAAATACATACCTTTCAGGAATAGGATATTACACCATGGGATTCATTATAAATAGATTATTAATATGGAGTGAATGTTTGATTTATCTCTATGTAAATTATCCATAAATAATTTATAAATGAAAAATTAATTTTTCAAAGTGAATAATTAATAAGATGAAGATTGCTTTAAACCAGTATGTAGTGATAGATAATACATTCCACCAAAACAAATAAATAATAATCTATTTGATTAATCTCCTAAATCGCCTTGTCAATTATCTAAACAATAATTAGGATATTTTACATGGAGTTTTTTACATACTATGGCTTCATACTATCCATAAACACCATCACCATAACAAAAAATACAAATGAAGACTTTTATGGAAACATTCAAATAATTTTACCCTTGTTAGCATTGTAGAAAAAGATTTCAAAAAGATTATAAATAATTTCCTGTCAATGTTGAAAACAGAACCAAATTTGCTCAATGGCTATGTTTTCATCATAATAAAGTTAATAAAGTACTTGGTAAATAATAGTTTTCATGCTAAATGAAAGATTTAGATAAAAGATGGTTAGATGGAGGGGAATAATGTTAATGAATATATTTTAATTTAATAATTTAATAATTTAATATCATTTATTGAGATTTAAACTATTTTAGACAGATACTACCATTGGTCCATATAAATTCTAATCAAATAAAGTTAATTTCTGATATCTCTATAAAATATTGAATTATATGGAATATTGAAGTTTTCTTAAACAGATAGGACATAATTATTTAAATTTATTAGCTGCTTAATTAAATCCATTACTTCCATTCATAAGACATTTATAATAAATACAATGCTTTATACCAAATGTATGACATAATTAATGATGAATAACTTTACTTAAGAATATTTATAATGGAAAGTTTTATTTATTCTATACAAGCATTTTCTTTAATGAAATTACTCCAGTTCTGTCTTTAAGACTAGCTAGTCCAAAAACCCAATTTTATTCAATGTTCCATTTATCTTATTATTATTTATTTGCAAATTTTTGAAGTTAAAGATTTTTAGGATTATAAATAAATAAATCCATCACTACTACCAATCCAAAAGCATTTGAAGGTAATTAATTAGTTAATAATTTATTAAGTTTTTTACCATTATAGTATATTTAATCAGTTCCTATGGGATCAGCTAACTGTAAATTTACATTAAATTATTTAAGTTTAACCCTACACTGAAAAAATTATTTACAATAATTTTTGAAATACTTTCTTAATTATAAAGGTATAGACTTTTTATATGTGCCAATATATAATGTATTTTTCTTCTAATCCATACTATTTCTTAATATAGTTTTAAATATTTCATATGGCTGTCCATCTTCTTAATATTCATCTAGCCATGCTCCTTTTTATTGTTTACCGATTGGTTAAAAATATTATGTAATTGAATTTATACTTTTCTTTATATTCCATTTCTATCCTGCTAATGAACCTAATGCATTTTTTCTTTATTATGCTGTTGGAGGAATAAAAGGAGTTACTCTTCTTGTATCCCACATTAATATAATTTTTAATAAATAAATAATAATTCTTATAAATTAATCAATTTTTTATTTTATTTAATATTTCTTCTATTTCTATTTAAACTTATTTAATACTCTTTTTAACACAATTTATAATATGAACATTATTAAACTTCCTTAAAATTTATTTAAAATTGGATCTTATTTTCATTTGAAATTATTTTTTTTCAAATATTTCCTAACCATACTCCTCTCTATGCTAGAGTTATTCAACCTAATTATCCAAAAATATAATGACATCAGGTGTTGGTAACCATTTTTAACAATTAAGACACCATTACATATCTAATCCTTTAGCCATAGAATATGCTATACCTGATATATAGTATCGATCTAAAATAACACATTTTTATTTTTTTATTTATTATTATATAAATGATTTTTTTTAGTATCTGTTTGCTGTAAATAAAAGATGAATTACTTAATTGTTGCATTAATAATTATTTTTAAGATGATTATTGATTAATTTCCCTATTTATGTTGTTCTTTATGGAAAGCACAGTTTTGTTGCTTTTACTTTTTCTGCTAGAATATTTACTTGAGTTGATTTTCCACTTCTATCTAAACCTTCAATTAATATTAATTTGCCTCTTAAATTCATTTAAAATATAATATATATTAATGAATAAAATAAATTTTAATCATATATTCTATATCATCTTTTTTTTGAATATTTTTGAAGGAAATTAAGCATTTTTCTGTAAAACATAAACAAAATGATAATTATCTTTATTTTTTTCCTTATCCTCTGAAAAAACAACTTATTTAAGATCTATATTAGGCTTAAATATTTTATAAGGACTAGGTGATAATAATCCCCATTGATACTAATTCTTATCAAAATAAGGAATTCTTATATCAGGGTCACCATACGATACACACATATAAATTCCTTTAGATTTTAAAACTCTTGAAATTTATGTAAAAGCTTTTTTACAATTTTGGCTACTATTAGCCCCACATAATACAGAGTCAATAAGACCTTTATCTATAATAAAATCAAATTTTTAGTCTTCAAAATCTCCCATATCTTTAACATCCATTTGAATGTAATTGAAACCAGGTCCTATATTTTTATATTTATATTGCATATCTTCAATAAGAATAGCTGAGAAATCTATATTTGTTATATTCGTATATCCTTAATTGTACATATCTATTGTAAGAGTTGAATTACCACATCCAATATTTAATATATTTGAATCGTAATTTATATATTGAGTTATTATATCTCTTAATTTATCATATGTTTGATACCAATCAAATGGGTCAGTCAACATTTAAACATACCTTTTTTACCAATATTATAACTTACCAAAATGAACATTTTTAGATAATCCCATCATTGATTATATAAATATAACTTATTTATTAATATATTCATTATTAATATTCATTATTAATATTCATTTACTTGATCTTATTTGATGGATTTGATGTAAATTTATATATTGAATCAAAGATAATGCTTCAATTCATAATTTACACGTAAATTTCCTACATGATAATAAATGAGACTGAGGGAACGATGATGTCATATATTCATATTAATATATATATATATATATATTGAATCACTTTTTAATCATATTATTAACCCATTACCCGTATTAAGCATCAATTTGATTGAATTATTAAATTTATGGTAAAATATCAGAAATTTTTATTTTTTAATGTTTCCATTTATACCCAAAAACAACTCTAGCAACACCTAATGGCGTATTCTCATAACAAATCATTATTTTAGTTTTAATAGTATTAGCTTGATATTGCATTAAAAATGGATTAGCTGTCATACCACCATCTACTTTAATAAGATTTAATTTTGGAAGATTATGAATATTAAGTATATCTCTAACTCTATAACAAATAGATTAAAGAACTGCTCTTATTAAATGTTATTTAGATGTACTAAATCTCAACCCAATAAATGATCCTCCCCACTCTGGACACCAATAAGGAGCAAAAGAACCACTTAAAAAAGGATAAAATTTAACTCCATCACTATTTTTTACTTTTAATGGAAAAATATTACAATCGTTGAATTAATTTATTAAACCTATTTTTTTTAACCAATTTATTGTTGACCCACCAGCTTAAATTGATCCTTCAAGTCCATATTCAACTTTTTATTTATCTTTAAATAGAATTGTTGTCAATAATCCTTTTATTATAACTGGTTTTGGGCCAGTACTTAATAATAAAAAACAACCTGTACCATAAGTAATTCTTGCTTATCCTTATTTCAAATTGACACCATGTGCAGCAGATTGTTGATCTCCCATCACACATTTTATCTAATATATTAATTCATTTAATTTAAATTATCCGAAATTATCATCCGAATTTTTAATTTAAGGTAAACATTTTATATTAATATTAAAAATTTATAATAGTTATTTATCCCAATCTAGTTTATTTATATTGAATAGAAATGTACGACATGCATTAGTAACATCTGTAAAATGATTTTTGGTTAATTTATAAATTATCCATGAATCTATAGTACCTATCATTACTTATCCCTTTTTAATTAATTATCCAATTTAAGGTTTATTTTCTATTATCCATAATATTTTAAAAGCTGTAAAATATGTACTTATACAAAGCCCTGTTCTATTAATAAAGCAATTTTTATCTTCATATTTTTTAATAAATTTTTAACAAATCTAAGTAGTTCTTAAATCTGACCAAACAATAGCATTCATCAATGCTTATCCTTTATAATTCCATACAACAAGTGTTTCTCTTTGATTTGCAATACCAATCTGCCTTGCCTCACCCTTCATATATATTATTCCTTAAACAACATTCTTAAATATTTATTATGGATTATGTTAAAGCCAACCTGTATGTGGAGTTATTTGAGTATGAACTTTTTAAAATTTTTATATTATTTAGCCTGTATTATTCACTAAAAATACTTTCGTTGATGTTGTAGATTGATCTATTGATATCATTATATTATATATGTAATTATAATAATATTCATTTCTTCTTTATTTTAGATATATTTACTGATTTAATTGGAGTTTTAATCTTTGTAGATTATTTTTAGACATTTAAATTTGCAATTAGTTTCTTTTCTATTGCTATTTTTATTCTTATGTCTTATATTCTTCTATCTAATTGTTTATTTTTAGAATTTTAATCTAAAAGATGCTTTTTATTTATAACATCTTCTTCTTATATAGTCTTTTTAAATTTTATTATATCAATTTAATAATTTTTAGTATTATTTTTTAATTTTTCTCTAGATTAATTAAGAGTTTCTTTAAAATGTTCAATATCCATATTTAACTCTAAAAGTTAATTTTTACTATTTTATAATTTCTTTAACTTATTTTCTATGCCACTTCTTATATTACATGAATTCAATTAATTTTTAAGTCTTTAGATTTCATTTTATTGATGTTTTTCTTTATTAAAATTTAAACTTTGTTCAATGTTATTAATTAAATGAGGTTCTATAATATTTTTCTATAATTTCATATAAATAATATTTTGATTTTATTTAACTAAAACTTGAACCATAGTAGCTGAATTTTTAGATAAGAAATTACTTGACAAATCTAAATATTTAATTCCTTTATGTTTTAATAATCCTCTTATTAATATACATCCACCTTCATCACTTATATTACATTTTGATAAGTATAAATATTTAAGCTATTCTTTATTTATAGATATTCCATTGGCTATTATTCTTATAGCATTATTACTCATTTCATTTTTATTTAAATTTAATACTTTTAATTTATAATTTTTTGAACATAATCCAATTCCTAGTTTTTAAAGATAAAGTTATGAAATCTGACATTATTATAATGAAAGATATTTCAAATAATTATTTACTGTCAAATATTATTCTAAATTAATATTTTCAATCTGATTTTTATTTAGTTTCAGATTTTAAAGATAACTATTAGCTTTAATGATTTATAATAAGATATTAACACCTTCTGAATTAAATTTATTTTTAGAAAGATTAATTTTCTGTGTTTTAATTCTCGATGTATTTATAATTAATTTAGTAATTTAATGAATTTGAATAAATAAATTATTATCAAGTTCATTTCCATTAAAATTAATTTAATCAAGTTAGGTTTTAACCCACCAATCAATAAATTCAAAAGGTAAATTCTTTATTGAATTATTTTTCATAATGATGAATTTTAAAGAGTCTTGATTATTAATAAATCCTTATGATAATTTTATAAATCCTTATTCTCCAATATTACATCCTTATAAATTAATGCTTAAAATAACTTAACTTTAAGCAATAAAATTAGCAATGATTTAACATCCTTCAACTCCTATTCTATTCTTATTAGATGCTCTTTTATTAGCAAAATTAATTGAAACTAAATTATTATTATATTTATTATATTAAAAAAACTTAGTTAATCCAATAATAGAAATTCCATTATTCATTAGTGATAAATTAATAATTTGACTTTTTTTTAATGCTCGTCCAATTTGAATGAATCCTACATCACCAATATTATTATGATTTAAATATAGTTATGATATATTTTTACCTTTATCCTGTTTGATTATTTTTGATATTATTTATGCTGAAAATATACCTAGTTGATGATCTTCTATGCAAAATTTCCTATTTCGGCATTATTTCTATTAACTATAATTACTTTTAATGATTATTTGAAATTTTTATATTGAGCTTTGTTAAATTCTATCTTAAGATCTTTTATTTTAGCAGCAAATAATTGAAATACTAATAAATGTTTTAATTATTAATCTTCATCTTAAAAATTAGAGAAATCAATTTAATTTTTTAAATGGTTAAGGTTAACTATTCTAACACTTCTAAATCTTTTTAATTTTTACATCTGTTATTTGAATTTATAGATTGATGGTTTTGTTATTTTATCAGTACTTTGTTTCAATTTTTTATACTTCAACTTAAATGTATTATTAGTTTTTATCAAAGGACTACTATAAGTTTATTCCATTTATTTAATTAAAATAAATTTTATATATCATGAGGAATGAATACATATTTAAAAAAATAGATCTCACTTAGTAAGATAAATTAATGTGCCGAATACTGTTACCAGGAGAATAAGCTCATTAAAAAGATGGATTTATGGCAGGTCATGGGACATTCGAGTGTCAATAAAATATTTTCTCGTCAGTCGCTGGAATAAAAACATTGACAAATAAATTAGTGACAGTGATTCCTGCTCATTCGGTATATATGCCTCAGACAGGAGATGTAGTCATAGGAAGAATTAAACAAATAATAGGAAAAAGATGGAAAGTTGATATTAATTCACATGCATTAGCAAATCTCAACCTTAATTCTATTTATCTTCCATAACAAAGGAAAAAAACAGAAGATGATGAACTTCACATGAGAAAAATATTTTCTTAAGGTGATTTATTAGTTGCTTAAGTACAATCTATTGATCATTTTAAAATTGCTTCATTACATACTAGAAATATTAAATTTGGGAAATTGGGGTTAGGTTATTTAGTTTGCTGTAAGCAAGGACTAATTAAAAGAGTTAAGCATCATTTGACACAGTTAATGGGAATTGATATTGTGTTAGGAGTTAATGGACAAGTTTATATATGTAGTAATTAAAACAATATTAATACTATCCAGTTATTAAATGCAATATTAAAAATCATGTCGAATTAATGTCAAATGATAACAATCTAATATCTATAAATTTTAATGAATTTAGTCAAATAAAATAATCTACAAGCTAAAGAAATAATTAATGGATAGTTTATTAAAAAAGTTTTATACAAGAACGTATAAGATAAATATGCTATGAAATTAGGATAATTAATAGATATGTAAAATTTAGTTATTTAATGAAAATATAAATATAAATATATAATATATAAAATGCATATCAGTACAAAAAAATACCCATCATGGTCTATATCAGGTCGTCATAAAGGTCATTTAATTAACAAGAACTTAAACAAGATATGATTCCAGGACCATTAGATTATAACCCTGATAATAACTATAACAGTAATATAGTGAGAAGACCTTCATGGGGTCTAAATAAATCTCCGCGATCATAAAATATCAAGATATAGACACCGGGGCCTGGAGCATACTAAATATTCGACATAAAAACAGGAAGGACAACAACTGTCAAAGGTAGAAACATCAAATAAAATAAAAATTAAATACCAGGACCAGGACCAGGACAATATAACTATAATTATAATAATTTCTTATATAATAATCCACGCTATTCACTTAAATCAAAATGTAAATCAACAAGTGAAATAAGTAAACAAACATAAATAGGACCAGGATAATATAATATTCCTTTAATAAAGATGTCAGGTGTAAAAATAGGTACATCTAAAAGAGATATTATTAATCAAATGAATTATGTACCTGGCCCTGGTGCATATAAAACTATAAATATTAATACTAATCTAAAGAATGATCCAAAACTTATATTTGATAAAGAAGATAGACTTAAAGATACTCATATTAATAAAGGACCTGGTCCAGGTTAATATAATTATAAATCTACATCTGATATTAATAAAATAAAAAAAAAAGGATTTTCATTATCAGGAAGGAAATAATAAACTATAAAATAACCAACTCCTGGTCCATTGGACTATGAAAATAATTCAATTAAAAATAAAACGAATGCTCCAATAACAAAAATTGGCAAGTAAAAGAAAATATTAATAACTGAATAAAATTCAAATAAAAAATTATTCACTCCAGCACCTAATAATTATAATATTTAAAATTTGAATAGAAGTACAGGTATTAAATTTGGGAATTAAAAAAGAGAGTTATAACCAGGCTTCAATTATCCAGGGCCAGGTGCCTATAACAGTGGCAAAGCATATAAATAAACTCAATTGAAAAATAACAAATCATATGTAATGGGTAAGAAATTTAAATAACAAGAAATAAATAATCAACCTGGTCCAACACAATATACTCCAAATGAAGATATATTTAAATACAAAAAATCTAATATAACTATTGGTAGATCTAAATCTAAATAAAAGTATATGACTAATGATATTGGTCCAGGTGAATATCATTATTATTAATAAAATACAAAAAAGAAAGGATGGGGATTCGGATATTCAAAAAGAGATAATTATAATAAAGATATAACACCTGGCCCAGCAGATTACGATATAGGAACAATATTCAAAAAATGATCATTTATGGTTTCATTTAATGCCTTTTAAATAACATTTATGAGTGCATGATATTTATGGACATTTATCTTCATGTGTGAACCATTCTTTCATTTATAATAAATGTGCTGCATGACCACAGTATTGACACCAAATTAATAATCCTTAAATTGGTTTAGTACAAATTACACATGTTGGTTATTGTTTGCATTTTTAACAATCTCCTCTTTTATTACACATTCCACAACCTATTCTGAATCCTTTGTTTGAAATTTGGTTTTTCATTATTTTATTTGAAAAACTCATTATTTTATTTGCTATAATGTATAGTTAGTATTTTCTTACAATTTAAATGAAATGGATTATCCAAGATTATATAATTTATATCTTTTTTTAACTAAAAATAAAAGATTAAAATACGAAATATATTTAAATAGCAGACTGCAATTATCCTTCATCAACTAAATTTTGTAATACCATATAACAACATTATTTTTTTATATCATCAATTTATTGATGCTTTTGTTAGTTTTTTTGATTAAATTTTTATTTTATGTATTGTTAATGTTCTTTATTACACATTAATTTCTTATTTATAAAGGCAATTTTTTTATTAATATAATCATATTAAAAATTAGGCATTTACTTGTAATATTTATAAATATGATTAATATTAATTGTATCGTTTATATTTTATTCACTTATTTACATATTTGAAAACATATAGAGAAATTAAAGCCATATTTTACTTACTTTAATTTTACCCATATTTTTAGCAATATTAGAATTATATTAACAAACTGCAGAAATAAGTCCTGACCTTTTATATTTTTCATAAAGAAATAAAATTTATTTTTTAAATGAATTTCCTTATTATATCATATGAATAGATTTCTTATATTTCTTATATATATCACTTCCCTGACTTTAAGATTTAATTATAGATGCATTATGAATAAATTAATAAACTCCTTCATCTTTACTTTTAGAAACTTTAGTTTCTGAATTAAGTGAAAAATACAATTTATTTTATATATCATAAGTAATAGGATACATAGAGCATTAATCATATGGATTTATCATATTATCAAAAGATTGTAAAATAAGAATCTTATCTTCTTCAGCACTTATAATAAATTATTAAGTTGGATTAATATAAAAGTTTTTTATTTTTTATTTATGTCCTTTGAAAATACCATATGGCCGGCTAATTATAATAATACTGTCTAGCAAAACAATCATAAATACATATTTATTTATTTTATGATAATGAAACTGATCCACAAACTGCAAAAAGATTCGGATTTTTTTAAAGCCATTTAATATTTTGCACTTGACTAATAAAATATCTTTATGATATTATTTTCATATCATTAACACTCCAAATTTTAATTTTACTATCAGATTCTCCTGTCACTAAAATATCACTATATTTAGGATTCCAATTTAAAGAAGTTACTAATTTATTCATATTTTTTTAAATTAATTTTTATTATTTTCTAATATCATATATTATTAATAAACCATTTTAAAATCCACATGCAATTTTATCATTATTTTCTTACATTGCTAGTATTTAATTTTAAGGAATAAATCTAGTAAAAACACTTGTATTCTTTTCTCTGTGATCATATAATTTAATTTATCCATTTTGAAGACCTATAAACAATAGATCAGGTTTGCTTTTATACCAATTTAATTTACTTATACCACCTTAAAATCCATATCTAATTTTACTAAATTTTATTTTTTCACCCATTTACATAATATCTATAGTTAAAGCTGTGGATTATAATATAGCAAGAAGATTTTTTTTTGTTCTATTCCAATTAATTTCTTTTACTTTTCGATTATATATTAATTTTTCGTTGTCTGAAAATGAATATGTATCTTTAAAATTATCTAAATTTAGCTTAATAATAGATAATCTCTATCCTCCTATAGCAACTAATTGTTATTACCAACTTAAATCAAAACATGAGATTGAAAATCCTGTATGATAATAATGCAACATAAATCATTTCACAATTGATATATATATATATTATAATATTATTTCATAATTTTGATAAATCTTATTATATGCTTCCTATGATAGATAATGACTACATAATTTAACTAAATAATATTTAAGAGACACTATTATATATTTTAATTATTGGATCTAAATGTATCTAAATTAATTATATAACAAATTAAATATTTAATTAACTTTTTTTATATTTCCAATATAATTATTAAATAATAAAATAATAAAAATTTAATTATAGATGAAAATATTATAATGTTACTTATATTTTTTTAATTTTATTTATAACTAATTATGAAAAAGAATAATAAGTAATAAGGAAGCTAAAAAATCAGATCCATACCTAATTTTTTAAAGAACACTTATGATATCCTATAAGTAATTTTTATAAAAGAACTAAAATTTCCATTAAATTATAAGTTGGACTTAAAATGGAAAATCGTTTACAATAAAGCTTATACATGAATTTTAGAACAAAATCTTACCAATTTTTTTCAGACATAAAAAATTTTCCTCATTTGTAAGACAATTAAATATGTATGATTTCCATAAAATTAGATAGCAAAAATCATAATAATCAACATTTTAGCATAAACATTTCATCAAAAATAGCAGGTAAATTAATTATTAGGGATGAATTAGTATATATAAAAAGAAAAGTTCATGGAAGTAAAAATAATATATTAGAAAATTAGCAAAATAAGAATGATATATTAAAAATTTAAACAGATTAAAGCATTTGCTTTTTAAAACAAGCCAAAGAAAAACGAAAATGCTCTTTAAAAAATTCAACTTATTTATAATATTTCATCGATTAAAATTCCTAAATATAATAATATTCCATTTAAAAAGAATTACATTAAATTTAATAAATTAGATCAAAATAGGAATTAAAACTTGGAACTATTGATAATGTTCTTTAAAGAATATAATTATTTATCTTCAGATCATTTTGATCCTTAATATTATTTAATATATAAATATTATATTGTCAGATCTCTCTTTTATATCATGGTAGGATGTCGATTCTAATTTTTATTAATATTTAAATATATGTTTGAAAAGTTGAATTAGTAATAGTAAGCAAAAATTTAGTTTCTATTATTAAAGTGTCTAAAATAGTAATATTATTAAAAAGCAGCCAAATACAGAAGTAAAAAACTAAAATAGTAAACAAAAAAAATAAAAAAAAATTAGAGAATTATTATATATATAATTTTTTATTAAATATTTTATATATTATTTAAATATTTTTCATTTAAAAAGTATATGATTTTATACAGAGGTTATTCCATTTGTTGAAATAATTCTATTGTTAAATTACTAGTTAAATAAATGAGAATGATTAGTATTTTTGGTATCAATAATATAAAAGCATGAAGGAGCAATTAAATTTTTTTAATATCCTCCAAATATAAAAATATTTTTATCAAGACTTGCAACACAATGTGAACTTCTACAAATTTTTTAACCTTCTAATTATAATTCAGCCCATTCCATTTTATCAACATTAAGTATATAGTTTGAATTAAGAGTTTATAAATGTAATTTACCACCGATTATCATTATGATTTTGGATTTTGGGATCAAAGTCATTGAATGGAAAGCTCGCGGCTATGGTTTTTTACCTTTTGCTTAAGTTTTAATTATATTAACTTTTTAAGCTATTTAGATAAGATATAATTAATTAGAATATTGATTATTTTAATGAATTCCTCCAAATAAAATAATTCCAATGTTATCCATTCGAGAATGAAAAAATTAACCTAAATAAATACAACTAGAATGACCCATTAAACTTAATTAATTATCATATTTTAATTAATGCCATTCATTTGTTTTTAACTAAAAGAGAAATAATTAATGTAAAACTAATCCTTACTTTGATGCACCGCCATGTATGACTATATGTGTAGAAATAATTTAACAAATATGATATTTTCGAGGTATAGGTCGAAATCCACCTACACATAGATGTTCTATTTTTTTAGTTTAAATATTATAAACAATTGGGTCAAGATGAACTTCAGAAGAAAATATTTATTTACGAATTACTTATCCTCCATATATGTAAATTTTATTTTGAAAATAGATCATAGAGAAACCAATTAGTAAATTAGATAATTCAATAATATAGTTATTTTCGAATAAATTTTATATTTGGAGATTTTTATTAATCTTCAGAAATACACTTTTTAATTGAGAGCATCCATAAAGAATAATAAATTCATTGCATACATTCACCATTCTTCCATAAATTATAGAATTAGGTTTTTTTATTCCATTTATCTACCATTTAAAAGTAAAAAAATTATTTTTTTTGCAAATAAATTATTGTTAAGATTAAGTTTTCATACCTAGTAATTGATAAGATATTTAAGGTATTGTTTTGGTCTTTATTCTATGCAATGATTTAGACTTTAACCTAAATTTAGACAATTTTACAATTTTTTATTTAAAATGTTATTTCATAAAGCTATATTTTTTTTTATTTTGTTACAGCAATTTTATTAAGTTAATGCATTATCGTTTTTAAAACAAAATGGTACTTTATTTATTTTTTGTCGTTCTCAAATGTTCTATACTTGGAAATTTTAACATATATATTTAATTATAATTTTAATAGAAAATTGAAACTATAATTGATATATTAATTTTATAATATGAGATCTATTATGATAAGGTAATTATACTATAATGAACATAATTAAAATAAAGAAAATCAAATTGATTTAATTTTAATTAAAATATATTTAATATAATTAATTTAACCACTATTTAGATTTTATTAAAGTTTTAAGATTTTTAAAAGAGTTTTGAAGACAATTTTTAAAATAAAATTTAATACTTTATAATAAATTATAACTATTTATTTATATGTAATGTGAAATATGTTTATAAGAGTATAATGGTAATGAAAGAAGACCATATAAATTAAATTGTGTGCATGGTTTCTGTAAATAATGCATAGGTAGTCTTATCAATTCTAATCAAAAAAGATGCCCATTATGTAGATAATAATTTTAAGCAAGGCATGTTACTCTTTACAAATAAAAAGAAAAAACTTTTAATATGGCATATGTTTAAAGTATGGTAGAACTTGAATAATAAATAGTATATCAATAAAATGATGTTGATTATTGGTATAAAGAAAATCATAATTATTAAAAAAAATATGGTGTTTTAGCCCTTTTAATATTTATCTATACATGGGGCTATGAATTCTTAATAGCTTATGTCTCTTTAAATGATCATGCTATATTTCTAACATTTGGAATAAGTACTATTATAATACTACAAGCAAAGAATTTATTTGAATAAAATAATTTTACTATTCTAGATTCAACATTATTCCAAAGATATTATTTCACTAAATCCAACAGTAAATGTTAAAATTTAATAAAATTATTATTGTATTTAGCCAGATATATTGCAGGAATAGTAATACTGGCAATAAATCTAAATACTACTATAAAATTAATTCTATTAATAATACACTGTACTACAATTTTCAAATTAGCATTAAACAATAAATTTATTTCTTTTACATATGATAAACTAAACGATCACAAAAATAAAATTATTCTTTTTAATTATCTTCCATATACTGCAAGATATGCTTTAATAATTGCTTTAGTATTTTACACTAATATAATGTATATAGTTGCTATTTAGTTGGGTTTACAAATACTTTATATATTCTTAAATATATTTATTTAAGGAATGACTTTTAAAAACTTTTTTAAATCTATTTTGTTATCACCATCAGGATTTGCTTTGATAAGGTTTTCAAAATGTCTAATTTTTATTGGTTATATATTTAAGTATATTGGATGCACTATTATTATATTCACTTAATATAATTAAAATAGATTTCAAACACTTTTTATTGCTTTTTTTCAGCTTTGGTTATATTCTTATAATGATATCAAATTATCAAAAAAATTCTCATTATATTTTAATATTTGAATTTCATAATTAATAATAATTTATAATTAAATATATATTTATTCAATGTAGTTGTTTTTAAATTAAAGCTTTATAATAACCATTTTTTTCTACAAGCATTTAATGTTTTCCTTGCTAAACAATAATTCCATTTTTCAATACTAATATTCTATCACAATTTTTAATAGTAGATAATCTATGAGCAATTATTAAAATAGTTTTTTGTTTATCTTTTATTAATTCATCAATTGACATTTGAACTAAATGTTCACTTTAAGAGTCTAATGCAGATGTTGCTTAATCAAAAATTAATATATTTGGATTTTTCATTAAAGATCGAGCTATTGCAATCCTTTGTTTCTGACCTCCACTTAACTTAACTCCTCTCTAACCTACTAATGTATCAAGTCCATCAGGAAATGATTACTTATTATTAATAAAATCAAATGCATTAGCTAGTTTCAAACAATACTCAATATCTTTCTAATTAGTGTTAGATATTCCATATGCTACATTTTATCTTATACTGCCACTAAATAGAGTTGGTTATTGAGATACAAGTCCTATTTATTGTCTTAAATTTTATAAGTTTAATGATTTTATATCTTTATTATTAAATAATATTCTACCTTTTTTTATATCATAGAATCTTTATATAAGTGAAATAATTGATGATTTTCCTTCTCCTGAAGCTCCAACTATTCCAACACATTCTCCATTCTCAATAGAAAAATTAATTCCTTTAAGCACTTCAACATTCTATTTAGATGGATATTAAAATACTACATTTTCAAATTTTATATTTACCCCATTTTTAAATGAAATAATTTATTTACCTGTCATAATTTAAATTTTAAGATCTATTAAATTAAATATATTTTAACATACACCTAAAGCAGAAATCATTTGATTAATCATACCACTAACACTTACAAGTCCAACTGTCATAGTTATTGCATAAAGTACATAACTAGTTAATTATCCTATTGATATATCATTTATTTTAACAAGATGTCCACCATATGCTAATACGATATATACCATTCCATTACCAAATATCATTATTAATCCCATAAAAGTACCATAAAGAAGACAATTTATCCAACCAGTATAATAAACCTTATCTAATCTTTATATATATTTTTTACATTCTCTTAGTTCAGTAGCAAATGATTTAACTATTCTAATATTTGAAAATACTTAAGTAGGAGTTTAATTTGCAAATGCGAGATCATCTTGATACATTTTTTTATATTTTTTAAATAATGTTGCCATATATAAAAATAAAACAGTAAAGAAAGGAGCTATGACAAGCATAACTAATGTTAATTTATAACTAATAACCCAAAGAAATACTAAAGATCCAAAAAATTGAATAAGATTTCTTAATAATATTGATAAATTATCACTAGCAGCACCTTGAATAACTGTCACATCACTAGTTAATCTACTTATTAAATCACCACTTTTATTAACATCATAAAATTGTATATCTTTTTATACTAAAGCATTAAATATATCAATTTTCATTTGATATATAACTCTTTCACCTAATAAATTAAAAGTGAATCCTCTTATAATTGAAAATATAGTTGAACCTATCATTACTGCAGCCATCCATAATAAATGCTATTGCATACTATTATCTTCTTTTATATCATCTATTATTTATCCACTTATATATGGAATTAAAATTGATGTTAAACTTGTCAATAACATTGATACATTTCCTATAAATAATAGACATTTATTTCTAAGCGTGTATTTTAATAATCTTATAAAATATCCCTTTTTTGTGGGAGGTGATGATACATTTTATGAATCTATATCTTATTTTGTTTAATCTTATTCTTTTTGTTAAGATAATAAATGGTATTCATTACTCTATTTTATTATTTATTTTTTATTATTTTCTTCAATCATATAATTTAAATATATTTAAAAAATAATTGCATTATAATCAATTAGTCTAATTTATAGATTGATTAATATTATTGAATTTGAATATATATGAAATATAGATTATTCTCTTTGTATTATTAAATTTAATTTTGGAGTATTAATTATTTATATATTCAATTATCTTCAATTAGCAAATATTTTAGGATTTATTATTAATATAATATAAAACTATTTTATTTTATTCTATTTATTTATTAAAATCATTATTATTATGTAGCATTTATTGACCTTGCTGATTTTCTTTTTCGTTTCTTATAAGTAAAAATTGGATTAAGGGCACTTTTTTGATTAATTATACGATAACCAAATTCTACATTTTGTTCTTTTATTTCTCTTTATTTTAAGTGACGTTGTAATTTTCTATATTAAAATGTAGAAAACTAAATTAAATGTGGAACTGTTTTTTTCCTATTACTAATATGAAGTAATTGATTCATTATACGTTTGTTTTAATTTTATATTTACTTTTCTTTCAGAAAAGAATATTTACGTACTTATTTAACTTATTTTCCTTTACTCTTTTTTCTAGAGTTACTTGAATTCTCAATTCTAGGTAGATTCTTCAATATAAAATGATTAATTCCATTCTCTCTAAATTTCTACATAATATAATAATATCAATTTAATATTTAAAATTATCATTTAGGCTTTAATTTGCAACATTCACATTGTCTCCCTTTATAAGCTACTTTTTTAGGATATAGAAATTGATTTGGTTTTTTACTTTAAGATCTTTTCTAAAGTTGTAATTCTAAACCAAAAGGATGTTTTTTCTTTAATAAATATTTAGCAATAGGTTTAGGTACTTGTCCAATGGGTTGATCATTAACCCAATATCCTTGATAAACACATCCACCTTCTAAAACCAATTCCCCAAATCCATGTCTCATATCATTTTCAAATGATCCTGAATATTTATTCCCTTCTTTATCAGCATGTACTCCTTGTCCACATCTCTTATCATTTAAATATCCACCAGTATATATTTATCCTTAATATGTTAATGTTCCTTTCCCATGTCTTAATCCATTTCTAAAATTCCCAATATATTTTGCTCCCTCATCCCATATATATTCTCCTTCACCATTAGGTTTCCCTTTCAAATATGAACCTCGATATACATCTCCATTAATAAATTTCTATATTCCTTAACCACTTTTACTTCCTGCTTTAAATTGCCCTTAATATCTATCTCTATTTGAATAACAATGAACACCAAATCCTTATACATAATCATTAACCCATTCTCCCATATAACAATCTCCTTTCCCATTCCTCCACATTCCTGATCCATGTTTCTTACCATAAACCCATTCTCCATCATATATTTCTCCATTTCCCCAACAATATCTTCCTTTTCCATGTCTTTATCCACAATCAAACCATCCTTAATAATGTGCTCCATCAGAATATTATTATTTGCCTCTTCCACACTTACCATCTCTATCTTTAGATCTTTTTGCTTGTTCATTATCATCTTTTCTTAATAGTTTCTTTAATGTATTCTATTGTCTCCCTTTATATGCAATTAAACTTATATTAATAGGTTATAGTTTATGTTAAGTTAAACGTTTATTTCTTTTGTCTTTCATATGTATATAGTCATCTACCTCTTTAGATATATTATTAATCTTTTCTAAATGTAATAAATGTATTTTCTCTTTATCTTGTTTAGGTGATTTATTTTTTGGTTTCCCTTTGACTGGCATATATATCTCTCTTAATACCTTCCTCCTAACATTATGTTGAGGATACTTCTATGTTTATTAACTACTTTATCTAGATTTTTGTTTATAACTGAACTTAGTTGGAGGTGTACTCTACATCCATTATCTTTAATACATATTAATTAATCATTAATGTATTAATAATAAACTCATGTATATTGTATGAAATATATATTATATATTCTTTTGATATATTAATAATAATAACTCTTGTATTATTGTTATACACATATAATATTGCATTTAATTATATATATTAATAATTAATAAATTTATTGAAGGTCATTCATTTCATTTATTTCTTGTCTTGTAAAAGAATGAGGATCTTATTAACTTTCTTTTTAATATCGTTAATATCTTTGAGTTTGGTCTGAACTAAATTAATTTTAGATGATAATTTTTTATTAAGCTAATTATCATATTCTTATTAATCAATATCATCTATATTAACATCTTAGATTGGTAATTCCTACTATTATTATTACTTATCTTTTTAAAATGTTTTAGTTGTGATGAAAGCATGTACATATTTCTTATCAAATGAATAAATGTAACCAATTTTAGATAAAATAACTTGCATTTCAAGAAGAGTATTAATTTTTTAATTGAATCTGATAAGTTGCTTAAGAGTATCTCCTTCTGAATAGATTTGAGATACAATACCTATAAGAATTCCATTAAGCAAGAAAATAGATAATATAAGTTGACGTAAAAAGATATGTAACCATTTAGTGAATTGTAATTAAGAATTATCATTCTAAAGTGCAGATATAATATCTGCTAACCCAGTATCCCCAAAATATACATATGATAACATATTGATCCATTATTCGAATATACCAGGCCCTACTGTTTTTAATTGTAATCCCATCACTGTATATAATAATGTAAAACAAATCATAACTATTATAAAAGGAGCAATACCAACTACAATATTTATTAAAATTTGTAAGAAATGTCTTAAAAATCTAAATATTTTTAATCCAAACAAAGCTCTGAAAAATAAAGCATTCATTGATAAATAAGTTAAAAGAGGAGATCTAAATAATGTCAATCCTACAATATTATTAGCTAATGTCACTAATATCAAAATTAAATCAAGAATGTTAGTAGGATTCATATAATCATTAAAATTTATATAACTTAGCATCTCATATATTAAAAAGATAACCATTATAATAATACCAAGAATATATGCCCATGGTTAATTGATAAAATTGATTGCTACATTGAACAATAATAAAATTAATCTTAATATCCATTAGAAATACACTACATATATGTATTCATCCCATAAAAAGTCGATAAAGATTGAGCAAGGATTATTTAAAAATGATTCATCACTATATGTTTTATACGAATAAAGATAATTAGTTAAATCATCAGAACCTTTAGTAATATCTATTTATCTTTTAAGATTTATAATTGTTATAGCTTCTTGTTTACCTTATTTTTATTAATAAATCCTCTCATCAAATTAATAAGTATGTCTAGTCTAACTTTTGATTGGATATACAACTTCTTATAAATCAATAAAGGAAGGAATTTTAGAATGTGGATAAAGAGTTAATGTATTATTTTTTGATATAATGAAAAAGTTCTTAATATATTTTTTAATAAGATCGCTATTTGCATCATAGAATAATTTGGGATAAATATCTTTTGATATATGATATTCAATAATTTTTTATGTCATCCCTGATCTATTATTGTTTACATTATATAGCAATGGTTATATATCCTTGAATATAAATCCATCTGGCATATTATATTCATATCCTAATTTGATGAATTGATCAACTATATCTAATCTATTAAACATTACTGAAGCATTATAATAAATCTTTTTAATTTGATCACTTTCTTCTATAAAATTATAATTTATTAAACCATGTTGACTAATGATAATACTAAGATAAAGTAATTATTAAATAGTGAAATAATTTAAGTTATATCTTTATAAATTCTTATATGAAATAATTTCTTTAAAAATAATTTTCTTATTTTATTCAAAAATGACAATTTCTTTATTATCATAATTTTTAAAATAGAATCTATCATCTATCTTATTTTCATAGCAATTAATATCACAAATATAACAATTATTTTACAATGAATAAGTGATAATTTTTTAAGGCATAATAAGGGTTATTGTATTAAGCTAATCATTATACTGCATAATTTTATAACTATTTGATTGCTCTTTATGATGAATAAATATATTCTTTAATAGAATTTTATATTTAATATCATAAATTTTGAAAAACCCTTTTTAACTAAATGCATAAATCAATGTTTATTATTTATTGATTGAAAAGTTTTATAATACTTCACTATCATTAAAATACTGCACATATAATTATTTGTTTCCTTAAAATTGAAGAGATCTAATTCCATTTTATGAATAATAAAATTTATTTTTTTAATAGATGAAAACACCAGTATTAGGATAAATATTTCTTTTGATAACAAATTATATAAATGCGCCTGTTTATAAATTAATTGCTACAAAGAATCTTTCATATTATAAAGTTTCTATTTGGAATAATGATTAATAAAAGCTTTTTAGAATAAGAACATGATTTTTCCAAGCATATGTTTTAGAATGAAAACTAATTATCTTTTTATGCCTTAAATCAATATAATTCTTTTTGAAATTTTAGAGAGGAATATTAGGTCTATGTTATTCTTATATATTCTACATATTTTAATAGAACATTTAAATATCTTGACTGTAATCATAAGTAAGCAAATCTATTTAAAGATAATTATTTAGTTTATAAAAATACATTACGAATACAGTTTTAGTCAGTTTATTTACATAAAATTTGTTTATATTAGATGAATTGAAGAATTAGCATATTCTAGTGGCTTTATTTATAGTGTCAATATTAACTTCATAAATAAATCCATTATCTGTAATAAAGTAGATATTTTAATCATCAAAAGAAACTATTTTTATGACAATTGCTTAGGTATGTAACTAAAAATCTTTAGGATTTTAATAATCATAGAATATTGCATTGATATAATGATTTTCTTATTCATAACTATTATAGAAGAACATACCATCAAAAAGATATATATTATTAGGGAAGCATTTCATTATTTTATAACCATTAAGTTGATTAATTAAAAAAATTCCTATGGAAGTCTTGGACATTGCAAAAAGAAGATCTTTTTCTTATTCAACTAATATCTTCAAGACTTTATCATTAAAAATAACTTTATTAGCCTTTTCTACTCCTTATACTGTTCCTTACTTGATAATGATTGAACCATAACTAGTTCCCATATAAATAGTATTATGTGTAGCATTTATACAAGACAGAAGACTATTTTCACATAAAATAATTTTTTCATTATTTTAATATAATCCTTTATTGATTTATATTTAACTAAATATAACATAATAAAGTTTGTTATCTTTTTACTGAGTTAGGAATTTAAATCGGTTACTACAAATAATATAAAGATTGTTCTAGAATATATCAACGAACCTCAGATCCATGAATTTAGATGAACTAGTGGGATATGCAACTCCTTACTTTTTTTGAGATATATCAAAATAAAATACACCACACATAAAACTTTTATGAGTTACTGCTAAAATATAATCATCACATATTAAAGAAGTTAATATTCCTGATATTTATTTTATCTATGAATTATATAGCTTTTAAGTTTATAGACTCAATTAGAGATATAATTCACCAATAGAATTATTATCTCGATTAAATTAATGGATAAAGATTTTATTTCCTTTAGAAAAATAAATTCTAGTCAAATCTAAGTTAAATTTGACGTTTAGAATATCATTGAAAACTAACCTATTTTTTGATATAATCTTTTTATCTTATTTATTTAATGTTAGTTTCAAAATATCATCATTATCTAATCTAGCAAATAAGTCAATTTTGTTATCATTATTGTAATCACAATAAATAAACTACTTAGTAACATACTAGGCATTGGTATAGGAACTGATGTTCTCAAAAAAAGCATCGATATCATGTTTCACTCTCTATTCCTAATTAAATTTTAATTTGCTACTTTTTTTCTTAATAGTATGTTCCTTTTTTAAATTTTCAATAGAATTCAATTCAATAATTGATTAGTTCAGAGCAAAATTCATAATAGATTAATATAATAATAATATAATATCTATATTTAATTAAATATCTATGTAATTGATTTTATTTTTGCATAAACTCTTATATATTTAAGAAGAGTTTGGGTTATTAAATTAATAAGAATTATTATTATTTATATTTATAAGTATGATTATTATATAATTAATTAATTAGGGTAATAATATTAATTGGATTAAAGGAAACAGAAGAGAATTGTGACCGAGACACTACATTATTAATGTTACATACTACTTGTACTCATTTACGAGTACTCCTCCTTGATTTTTATATATTTAATTTTCTTTGTTTTATGTTTTACTTGATTTAATTTCTTATTCTTATTATATATTTTCTTCCTTTTTATAAAACATTTGATAATCAATTATAATAATAATAATAATATAATAATGATGATCAATTATTTTAAATATGCTTTAATCTTTTTATTCTTAAATTTAGGAAATTATAATTTTCTGTCAGTGCCCATTTTAATTTAATCAATACTACTATTTTTTTTCTTTTTACTATTAATCCAATAAATTATGCAAATTACATTATTTTTTAGTTACTTTTTTATACCAATTTTATATTAAAAAAAATTCTACTTTCTAATTTATTTTAAAATTTTATTTTCTTATGATAAATTATTAGTCCTCATAATATTCCTTGGTGAGTATTTTTTATTTATTATCTTATAGCTACAAAATTACACATTTGACTAATGATATATGTTTTTCCCTATTCATAATTAATAATAAACTATATATATTGATTTATATTTTTTATATAATCAAGTTGTTATTTGTTATGCATTATCTGTATTATTTTCTATTACAATGCGTTATGAATTATTTATATTATTAATTGGTTTAATTTGATTATCATATTAATCTACTTCCTTCATAAAAATAGCAGAAACGATAAAAATAAAAATACTTATTACACTGTATATGATTGAAGGTGAATAAATAAAAGCATTAAATAAATAAATAAATGTCTGAGCCCCTATAATACCAAAGAACCCATAAAATACTAGTACAAATGATTGACCCACTGGAGGAAGAATTCTTCCTAAACTTACAAAAATAGGAACATCAATTAATAGTGTAAAGAAGAATCTTTTAATTAATAATATATATTTTATTCCCGAAGTTGAATATAATAAGAGTAATATTGTAGCTATATTTGTCATTAATGCTATTATTGCTCCTATTAACCATACATTTTTAATAGTTTTAACAAAATAAAATAATATATTAGCAACTATGACTGATAATTCTCCTGTTACTAAAATAAGTATATTAAATAATTGCACAGTGTTTGAATTTTCATATAATGATATCATATAGTTAGGATAAATAAAATGAATGACATAATTACCTAATTGCCTCATTAACATCATACTAATACTAACTAAAAGTCTAACTCTATATTTATTACCACATAAAATATCATACAATCCTTAATTAATATGTTACTAATTGATGATATCATTTATAGCTTATTAATCAATTAAATCTTTAACTTATTAAATTTCATATCCTCTATTAATTAATGAAGTAGGACAATCAGTTCCCATTAAACTAATTAATAATCCAATGAAAGCTAATATCCCAGGGAATATAATGACAATAAGATAGATTTTATGTTCTTATGGATTTTATTGATTAATTGCTAAACTTAATAAAAATTGGATCAATGGTCCAAGTCTTGATATAATGAGTGACAAACTCCCATAGAAATATCTATCTTTACTAATTACAAAACCTTGCATGTAAGGAATAGCATTAAAGAAGTTAAATCCTACTGCAAATCCAATAATAAATCTACCTACTATTAATAAAGCAGATATTCTAATCATTTGTAACACACATCCTAGAATAGTAGAACAATGTGAGATTCTTAAAGAATTGAGTCTACCAATTTTATTATATAACAAATTTGATAGGAATAAAGAACAAACTGTAGTCGAAGCATACCAAATAGAAGACGCTAATTGATAGTATGTGTTGAATTATTATTCAGTCCAGTCATAAATCTTTCTTGCTGAACTATTTATAGAATTCATTGCTTGAATTAAAGTTAAAGTTATTGTAAAAGAAAGACCACTTTGAATTACTAATGAACTGAATCTTATTTTTTTTAACATTTTTTAATTATTAATTTTTATTATTTATAAAATAAATATTCATAATACTATAATCAGTATTGGAATTAATACAAGTGTTGCAATTCCTATTATAGTTAACCCTACTCTCATAGCAATGATTTGTTTAATAGTCCTAAATCCAGTTTAATTTATTTATTTCACATTATTAATGTGCTCATTCAAATCATAATTCTGTCTTTATGATGTAAATTGAAATTTGCAGGTTAATCCAAAATGATCAGATGGATAAATATACCAACTAGATTCTACTTTTTAGTTTGCAATGATTTTAATTTAAAGAGGTTTAATAAAAGAGTTATTCATGAAGGTAATACGATCTAGTCTCATTCTTCTATTATCAAAGGGTAAAATAAACTTTATTAGACTATTTTAATGTGAATCCCATGTATAACCATCATCGGATGATAATAATGGCCATACATCTACCAGATCTACTTTATTAAGACTAACACATTAATTTTTATAATGTAGATTTAAATCTCCTAATAAAATTATATTATTATTAATGATAGCTTATTTAGCATTAATATTTTATTATTTAATTTTATTCAATTCCTTCTTGATATTTATAAGTTATTGTAGTCTACGTTAATAATTATTTTATTGAGCAATAAGATGAGTACTGATCACAATGAAAGGTTACTTAAATGATTAAAATAAAGTTATGATAGTCCGATCTTTAAATAACAATATTTAGAATGGCATCTTAGATATAATCTGAACACTTAAATAACTTTAAACCTTACTTTGATGAGGATAAATATTTTTTAATGCGTCTGTGATTAATTCAATAGATTGATCATTAGTTTAATTTAAACAGAAGATATCAGCCTAATTTTAAATAATAATCTCCTTTATTCTATTATATCGTATAGTGTTTTGGATGAATAAGTTAGCAAAAGAGTTATAGTTCGTCAAGATGTTGAAAGTTGAAATTTTTAGTTCTTGCATTAAATTCTTTTATATATTGATTAAGAAGTCATAGTGATTATTATTTCAAATTTAAATTTTAAATGCGAAATGCAAAGTTGTTGTAAAAGAACCCTAAATTATAAAATATAAATCATGCAAACTTAAACAAATAAAAAAAGATTACTTTCAAAAATATATTATCTAAGTAAGACAAACGCAAAGATAAAGGTGAATTCACCAAAATTATTTAAAATGGTAATTAGACAGTTGTAAGAGAAGATAAATATAAACGTAGAAGAGATGAAGAAATTACATGTGCAGAATAGATATATGATCATAAAGCTGAATTAAAATCATTTGAAGAAACTTAATATAGGGCAAGAGAGGAATAAGCTTCATGGAGGTTCATGCATATCACACTTGCAGAAAATAAAATGCATCCAGATGCTCATTATCTTTAAAAGAAACAACATTAACTAACATGGAGTGTAAGAGCTATTTTAGTTGATTGGATGATGGAAGTATTAAAATAATATTCTTGTACAAGAAATACTTTTCACTTGTCAGTTAGTCTTTTAGATAGATATTTATCTAAAAGGGATTGTCCTAAAAAGGAATGTCAATTATTAGGAGCCAGTTGCATGTTTATTGCAGCAAAAATATAGGAAATATCATCTCCTTCATCATATGAATTTGCATAATCTACAGGTGGTCAATTTCAGTCTATGGATATTAATCAAAAATAAATGGTTATATTAAAATATTTATGCTGGGAAGTACATGCTCCCACCATTTATACATTTGCAAATACATTATCTTATTCATGGGATCAATTTGCTTTATAAAATTAATATCAAAGTGTAACATTTAAGCAACAACTTGATCAATCTTATAAAAATTATAGATAATTGATGCAATTTGTGGATTTATTAGTTATGGATATAGACACTCTTCAATTCAAACCTAGAATCATAGCAGCTGCTTTAATGTTTTTAATATTAGGTCGGAAATTAGGATAATTTAATACTAAATAAATATTAAGTATTATTACATGTACTTCTCGTTATTTATAATATTCATTTAGCTCTATTTTTAGAATCTTTTTAAAAGAAAATTTAGGCATTTAGTTATTGGATTTACATGCCGCTATACAATATTGTGCAAGCTTTTTCGCATTAATATTAAATTTTACATCTCCTACTATAGATAATAAGCCAATGCACTATGAGGAGTTTATTTCCTTGCAAACACATAATCCAAATAGTTTAAATGTTATCAAAGGAAGAAGGAAAAAAAATTGATTAAATAGGTAATATTAATGTTTTTTACATATATTAAATATATCATCTTTTTTTTATTTATTTAGTAGATAATTGATCTTTCTGTTTTCGCGTTGATTTATTATCCTTTTCTTATATCTTATTTTACTTCTTTTTTGACTATTATTTTATAACTTACTTATCTCTGATAGGTGGCTTATAACAAAAATATAAATAATGCTATAAATTCTTTTTTTACTTATTATTTTCTGGTATAGACATTTTTTATCTCTTCAAATAATCAGATAACTTGCAATATTATACTTCAAAGCCTATTTCTTTATGTTCATATTGCATTAGTCTAGACTTTGGTAATCCATAACTTATACTAAAATAAAGTCCTCCTTTTTTAAGTACTCTATATGCCTATTTAAGCATATCTTGTACATTTCTAAGACTATGATGACCACAATAGATGGCATCAATAGTAGACTTATCAATAAGTAGATCAAAAGTCTCATCCTAAAACTTCATTTTTCTTACATCCATAACTTCATAAACCATTTCAATTCTATTAGAGTTTTTCTTTTTCATTTGTGCGATGACTTATTTGGAAATGTCTATGTTGATAATATTATGAAATCCATCATCATAAAGCTTTTAAGCTAGAGTGGCATTACCACATCCCATATTCAAGATGTTGCATTATTTAGAATCAATTAATTTCATTAATATTGGCTTTAAGGTTGAATAGTCTTGTAACCAATCAAAATAATCAAACGGATTCTATTTATATCTTCTCTCCCAGTACTATAAATCTCCATAATTGTTTTTTGTTGGCATAATTATATTAATAGATTAATAAATTTCTAGATTAATAAAATAATAATTAATAAATTAATAAATTAAAATCAAATTAACAAGCATTCATCTTTCTTTTCTTTTTTCTTTAAAGCCTTATCAAATATTTCACCTATTAAATTATCTTTTAGGTATTAATTTTTATGAAAGGAATTTTTGAGTTAGAGGCTAAGAGATATATATATATTACCATTTTTTTATTCAGATTTAAACAAATTTATTAAAGCATTTAAAAATTGTAAATCTAAATATAAATGATTTAGATAAATATAGAATAGTTGCTTATGATAGCAAAAATGCTTATAGTATTCTGCTTGTAATTCATAAAAGAGTCTTTTAATAGAATATTTTAAATCCAATTGATTCATTACAGTTTTTTATTTAAATTGTATATATGCATTAACAAGTATTTGATAAGTCCTGAATATAATGAATTTATAATTTTACATTGAATCATTAATATCTTGAAATAGTTATTTAATTATTTTAAAGGAAAATGGAAATTTCCTTGGACATAAAATCTGGTTAAAAAAATAAGCATTTGTTCCTTTGTCCATGAGATCTACTTTATTAACATCTATTGCGATTTTAATTTTAAGTGTATCAGAAGTAGAAAGGTCATGTAGCTACAATAGAGTAAAGTATAAAAGATCTTTAATTGCAAATATATTTTTATGTCATCTCCTTAATCATTAAAATAAATAGTTTATTTCAGATATTCCCATCACTTTTATTTTTCCAAATCAATCGCTTATATTAATTTATTTTCTTTTGGATTAACACTTAATTAATACAAGGGAGTTTTTCATTCTAAATTGTTTGTTTAATTTTTTATTAGATATTTTGAGCCCAATATGGTTTGATATATTTGTCTAGGATGAAAAGTAGTCAATTGCTATTCATTGGTTAAATGAATTTATCTTTTTTTATGTTTTACTTTTAGTTTATTTGAGGCTTAACTTATGGTTTTTATTTTATAAAGCTTAATTTGGTTTTTATTTCTAACTTATCTCTAGCTTAATTTATGTTTTTTACTTAGGCTTAAAAATGAGATAAATAAAAACTAAACTAGTTAATTCAAAAGTAATTAAGAAAGATAATATTGATTAATTTCTTTTAGATATTATATATTTGATGAGGCTGATGCAGTGTTGAAAAAATCATTTGTTTATGTAGTTTTAACCATCCATTAAGCATAGCTTAAATATAATTAAGGATAATTTTGCCAAGTACGATTTATAAACGATATTTTTTAGAAATATTACTAATCAAATAATTCCTTAATAATTTTCATTTTATAACAATTTAAATAATAATTAATTTAATATTTAATAATATAATGAAGATAATTTTCTAACTGTTTAAAATCACAAATTCCATTATTTTTTTAGAGGTATGCATATGGAGTAATTGAGTACTGTTTTCTCTTAGATACAGTGTAGATTTTGGAATTCCTAAGCAAATAAAAGTTAATATTCTCATATATGTCTAATACTTTCCTATATTGCTTATTATTCTAAAGGATTAAGTAGTTAACAGGGCTCTAATGTATTCAATGAATTAGATGATTTAAAAAGTAATTAAGAAATGGGTTTAAAAGAAAAGAATATAATTAAATAAGTAAAATTTCTTACAAATTATTATAGTTTCAAAATGATATAAATTAATTATATAAAACATTTAAGTATATAAGACCAGTTATAGCTTTAAAAATCAGCAGTTTTTATGCTACTTCATTATCATGTGTTGCTATTTGTTATGGAGCATATCCAATAGAATGTCCATGGTTAATTTATAAATATAAATACATTCAATTATGTTCTACAGCAACAAACACATTTCAGATTCTACAACAGGTAGATGTACTACAAATCCATATCTATATTCAGATGATACTAATTCAATTGAAAATGTGTATTAAATGTCTTGATGGTATTCATGTAATACTACTAGAACATGTATTACAGGGATTAGAAATGTGTATTATCATGTCCTACATCAATTATATATATTGATTAAATATTATATACATATACATGTGTTGCCAACTGTCCTAAAAATTATTAATAATAAATGTTTTCCAGCAAATGGTTGTTCAGGATAATATTCTCATACATATTTATATATCAATGTTCTACATATATGGATAATTATATAAGAAGATGTACTCATGTACAATTAGACAATTCTTATGATAGAAACAGGATATTGTGTTGATGTATGTAATAGTACAGCTAATCTATATGGTGATTAGTCTACAATAAAATGTCTTAGTTATAAAAATTTTAATTAAAATAGAGGGAAAAAACTATTAGGTTAAAATAATATTTATTTTATTTTTGAATAAATTTTAAAAATTTAAAATTTTTATTATATAGTTTCAATAAAATTTTCACTCAAATCCAATTTTGTTAATTTAATACATTAAAGCTAAGACAATTTTTATATTTTGCTATTATTTAGAAGTACTGTTTAAGATTAATTTTACTGACATGTTTTATTAAATTATTACTTAGACCCAGAAATGTAAGTTTATTTGCCAAATTCACATTATTTTATATTTTTTTAAATAAATGAAAATCTAATATTTTTAATTCGTATAAAATTAATATATAGCTTTGCAAACGTTTCATTTAATTTTTTTTCATTCTTATGCTTACTAAATCTTAATCCTGATTTTTTTATAGAATTCTCTTTATTTAATTGTTTGAAAAATCTAATTTGGCAATGATTGAAGTATTCCACCAATAAATTCCCTATAAATCCTTTTTATGGATTTGTTAATTATACAGGAAATTATTTCAATCCTTGAGCAACTAAGTAAAAATTGCCAGATGAAAGAGTTGCTTTAATGCTTGTTGATAACTTTTTCCTTTGATCATATAATTTAAATCAAATTTAATATTAATATATTATGATGGGGTTCAAATGAAAGCTGCTTCTGCTAATTTCAATCCAATATTCAATACTGATTTAATTTTTTATTACTTTAATATCTTTTTTTTTTTCTTCATATCTTATTTAATTTTTTGCTCATTATATTTTTAAACCTTATTATTTTCTTATTTTTTATTAATTTTATTAGAGGAATTAATTATTTTTTCTAATGATGAGATTAACACATTTATAATCTATCTTTAGTCTTTTATAATCTAATTTTAGTGTTTAATTTTTTTTAAAATTTATAATAAATTAATGAATAATTAATTAAGATATTATTGAGGATTTTATAATTATCCAATTTTTTTAATTTAACTAATAACATATTATTTAGTTAATAATTATTTAATTTAACTTTATTGGCTAAATTTATTTTAAATCAAATAATTAATAATTATCTGTTTAAGTTATTTCAAACCAATTTTAGCATTTTTATTTTTATCATTTTATTATAATTTTTTTTCCATAGAGATCATTTTATTTTTCATTTAATTCAATTTTAATTAAAGTTAAATGGATTTTTATTAATATTTTTTGTTGAGTTCATTTTTTTATTTTTAAATCAAATCATTTTTTTATTTACTTTTTTATAAATCCTTTTGAATACTTTATTTTTATGCTTTTAAGATGTTGCTTTATTATAAGAGATTTTTTTTTTATTTTTCATTTTAAAAATTTGTATTTATTACATTTCTATATTTTGTGACAATAATCTTTTAAAAAGCATTTGATTTAGCATTTTTTTACTTTAATTCTTCTATTTATTTTTTCATGCCTTAAATCATATCAATTGATTACATTATTAAATTTATAAATTTAATCTTATGCCATTTAATGATTAAATTAATGAATAAATATCATAAAAATAAATAATTTAAATATGTTAATAAAGTCTTTTTTATTTAAAGAAATAGCATGTTCATTAAAATTTTTATATATTTCTTATATACTTATTAATCTTGATTTAATTTTAGTATTGATAAATTTTAAATATAATAATGATTTTTTAAAAATCCATTTAGCAGTAAAAGAATGCCTTGATAAGTAAATACAAATAAATATTTAATCTAATGAATAAATAAGGAAATTATGGAACTTCAAAAAATTAAATAATAAAGGGATACTTAAATCAAATATAACAATATTTTAAAAGAAAATCTATTTCGTTTGATAAACAGAAATTTTAAAAATAAAATAATAGATTAAAAATGGAAATGAGAATAATACAGAATAAAAATCTATTTAATTGAAATTCCAAAACTTATTATAGGAATATAATTGATAAAAATAAAAGTCTGAAAATATTAATTTAAAAAAGATATAAAAAAAATAATGTTAAATTGTTAGTATGTATGTTTTTGTTGATTCATTTTAGTAAAATAGATCACTGCATTATATCCTGATATAAAATTTTTTTTTCTGTAGCTCCTTTATGCTACATTCATTTACAATATACAAAAGGACTTAGTTAAGTGTTTAAATTTATACCATCTATTTATGATTTAATTAATCTTAATTAATATACTTTAGAACACCAATTAAGGAAACTTTAATCTATTTCTATCTTATTTATCATAGACATATATATCTTTCTGGTAAGAGATTGTTGTTCTTTTTCAATCAATCATTAAACATAATCAAATCAAATTTACCACAGTAATCTATATGCCATTTTGCAGATATGATTTTAAATATTTTTCCATAATAAGTAACAATATTTTCTACTAAATAAAGGGCACCTTTTATGATATGCATAGAATGCTTTAATCCTTCAAAGGAAGATGATGATTGAATTTAGTAAACTATTTTGATAAAAAATATTATAGGATAAGGAATATGTAAAAGCTAATTTTATAAAAATCTATAAAATTATAATAAATATAGTCTTAAACATCATATTGATAAAGAGCCTCTTTTAATAAATAACTCAAGTAAAAGAAAGTTATCACTCTTGAGTAAATGAAGATACTTAGAAATAAGATTAATTAGCTTATATTTGGAGAAACTAAATAATAGAGACAATAAAGACTTAAAAAGATCAATTTATAAACATTAGAAACATGGATGCTTATAAGAGTCATTATTAAAACTGATGATAATCTAATTCAATTGCAATTTGTATTCAGTTAATTAAAAAATAAAGATTATTTTTAGAAGTTAAAAATTAGATTTTAAGATATATGATTATGGTGTAGTTGCCATTGATGATCGATAAGGTTATATAAGACAGTGTCACCTTAGACTCCCTCTATCGTAAATTGTCTAAATCCATCTCATTTGATGATGGATAGTATTTATTTATTTTTGATGACTTTATAGTGAAAAAAGTGTTCATAAATAATAATAAATAATAATAAATAATAATATATAAATAATAATATATAAATAATAATAATAATAAATTTATGATAATTATTCAAATTATATAATGAAAATTAAGAGCTAATAAGAAAAATAAATTTGATTTTCAGAGAATTAATAGGGAGAGTAATATTGCAATATTTATACTTAGACCTAATTAGATCTTTCAGTAATGAACTTCAAAAAGATACATAATTAATTTCAGTATTTTGAATATAAGTTAATCCTGATAATATATTTGATTATTAACATCAATTAAATGATTATTTAAGGGATCCTAATGAACAAATAATATCTAGACCTGACTTCATCCTTTCTTTAAAGACATAAATAATAAAAAATTATTTCCATCTCTAATAATATCTTGATGAATTTATCTACAACATAATTAAAAGATTTGATTAAATATTTATCTTACTTATACTCATAGAACTAAGTGATGGAGTGTTACTTACAAAAACATTTCATAGATAGTTGCATGTGATAGAGTTCAACCTAAAAATTCTTAATAAATAAAATCTAGAAGCAAGGATTAATAGTAATGAAATAATGGGAAAGAAAGGATGATAAAACAATGTTTTTATAATGAACAACAATATCAAAAGATTCAATTTGAAACAACAAAGGCATATGCTTTTATAATAGCAATTGGAGGAAATATCACGTATTCCATTTTTAAAAATGGTAGAGTCAATAACAAATATATGAAGATTATTTAGTTAAGAGGATGATAGATTAAATCATTTAAGTTCAAATTAAATATGATAATATGTTAACTAAAATATAAAAATCAATAATCTCATAGAACATATTTTTAAGATTTAGTTCTCATATCAATATGGAGATTATTAATTTTTAAGATCAGGAGATTAGAGTAGGAAAAATATCAAATACTGTTCCCTCTTTCCAAAATAGAAAAATACTTTTCTTAGAAGTTATCTAAGTCTATATCAAGGCTAAAATTAATAAGGTTTTATTTTCAATATTGGTGGAAAAGAATGATATTTGGATAAAGGACCTTTAAATAAAACATTTAATAATATATAAAAGAAAATGAAAAACAAATCTACATTTAAAAGCTAATCAATAAACTTTTAAATATACATTCACTATAAAAGGAGCATAAAGTGGAAATGTTAAATTTAAATATAGTTATATTAGAGAAACTTTAGATTTTTGAAAGAATAGCTACTTTTACTGTTAATGTATAGCCATCTGTTGTAAGAAATCTATGTTAAGTGCAAATATGGACTACTAAATAGAAAACCTTAACTTAAATGCTGATGAATATACTTACAATATTTTATATAAACCATTGACATAATAAAAAATAACTCTTTATTCAATGTAGAATTAATTAATGATACTGAGATTCCTTCAATTGCCACATTAAGTATAAAAAACACAATAACACTCATCTGTTTGATCAGGACATTTAAAATGACATATGGATCTAATAATGTTATAAATAATGGGGTTCTATCTCTCAGTAATATTAAAACATCATCTTTCATTTCTTTCAGTGTAATAACCTACTGAAACATATACCCTTCCTTGATAATATAAGTAGCAGATGCAGACTGTGCATTTATACTGATAATGAGAATGAATTAACTGAATTAACATGTACTTTACCAATTAATAATAATATTTCAAAAGATTAGTAATCTAATTATCACAAACTATAATATAACTTTTTATAAATAAAATAAAATAACAGGTTCTATATTTGATGGAGGTTAACTTAAAAACCATTTAATGGTAAGCATTTTAATTAGTTATTGAAAATATAAAAAAATATGCAAAAGTAAAAAATAAACATAAAATATATTGAAAGAACTAATAATCTTTATTAATTAATGTGACATCTATATAAATGAATAGTATTTAATGAAAATTTAAATGACGATTTAAATATTAAAAAAATTAGATTAAATTCATAAAATTATAATCAATAAATTGAAATGGAAAGTGATACTAAAAAGAAATATAAATAAGTATTTCTACTATAAAAAAGATAGAATCTAAAG
>NW_028291949.1:0-22172 GCF_963383615.2 Lipophrys pholis | reverse complement strand
CCCAACCCCAACCCAACCCCCAACCCAACCCCAACCCCAACCCAACCCCACCCCAACCCCCAACCCCAACCCCAACCCCAACCCCAACCCCAACCCCAACCCCAACCCCAACCCCAACCCCAACCCCAACCCCAACCCCAACCCCAACCCCAACCCCAACCCCAACCCCAACCCCAACCCCAACCCCAACCCCTGTACGAAAAATGTAATTATCATTTATTATTATTATTATTATTATATAAATTTTCTTAATATGATTATTAAAAATATTATCTTTTTATATAGTATCTATTAAGTTTTTTTTATTTATTAGTTGTATGATTAATAATTTTATTCATTATAAATATCACTATATTCTATTTAATGCTAATATTATAATCTATCTTTATTATTTCCATCCTACAACAAATTTTACTATTTTTTTATATCTATCAGGATGAAATTACATATTTAATAGGAATTTATAATAATTTTTGTGTTTGAGAATATGCTTCAAAAATTATTTTTTTAATTTCATTAACTTTTCATTATTTAGATCTGAAAGCCATGTAATACTTTCAACAAATTAACCTTCATCCATTAATTATTCAGTTTAAATCGTTTCTAAGATTTTTAATAATAATTTATATTAATTATTATCCTCTTTTTTAAATTGTATACTCTTCATTTTTTAAAGTATTTGGTAGAATTTACTCTTATGACTTTATTATATATTTTGAATAAATCCATTTAGAATTCGATTTTAATTTTATTTATTTATTACTAGATCTAAAATTTAATTATTTTACAATTTAACTTGATTTAATTAGTCATAAAATTATTTTTTAATAATTGTATCATGCCTTAGATTCTAATAATTTTAGTTTAGAATTTTTGAAATAATTAATTTCTTTAGCTTATTATTTATTAACTCACAATAATACTTGATATAAAGTAAACACAATGAAGAATTTAACTAATTAAGTCGATGAATAATAATTTTTTGAAGATAAACTTTAAATTATGGTTTTATTTATATTAAGGAAATTATTACTGCTGCTTAAAGTAGCTTTTACAGTGAAATTATATTTAATTATTAGATAATATAATTATTGACTATTTTTATAGTTTAAGTAAATGAAGAAAGAATTAATAACATATTTAATTATATTCCGTTATAATTTTTTTCGTTTATTATAAACTGTTTAATTATTTAATATGCATTATTTTAATTCTTCCATAAAATAAATGATAATCTAATAATCCAATTATAATATGAAAATTAAGTATAATTCTCATAATTCAAATATTTTTATATTTTTTAGTATCCTTTATTATACATGTCTAACTCATAATCAAACATTTATCGACAATATGAAGATTATATAGTAGTATTTAATATACTTATAATCTTATTTTAAAATTATTAATTATAATTCCTTTTTAAAATTTGTTTGTTGTTAAGCTTTTATGCATAATAATAATTTAAATAAAATTATAAATATTTTCTTATTAGTTATTATCTTTGAAATTTATTTATTTTGATAGGGTAAGGAAATTAACCAAACTGTATTTTTTATTCTTAAAAAGTAATTTTATTGAGATTATAATTAAATTTTTATTTAAATAAAATTTACATAAGTATATATATTAAACGCAAATTTTAAGTATTATCTGAATTCTAATAAAAATTTTGGTTGGATTATCTGTAATTTTAATTAAATAAATTTTTTGAATACCTGGAGACATTAAAAAATTCACTATTTTTTAAAATAAACAAATTCAAATTAGCATAATCCAATCTGAAATTAAAATTTGTTTAAAACAGATTTTTTTTTTAATTTAATTCAAAATTAAGTATATCTATGATTCTATTTTAAATATTTATCTTTTATAGAGGAGTCTTTATTGCATTTTTATTATGTTAATAGTAAATATATTTTAATTATTAATAGTCATTGTTAAAAATTATGCATTAACTTTATTTTTTTTACTATTCAATATATATTAAACTAGATTTATTTATATATGATACTTTCCCAAGTCCTCTATGATTTATTTCAGTAGATTACTAAGCAAAAATATTCTAAGAATTATTTTAATATGGTTAATTTTAGCTTTAAATATATTATAGTATATTAACCTTATTGCATTAAGCAAATATATTTTAACTCTATTCTTCATTTTATGTAAAATCGTATTTAGTGAAATGATAAATTTTAACCCATGCAATTCTATTTTATATTTTAATAAGCTAGCAATCTTGCTTTCTACACTTTTCAGTCATTGAACTAATATTATCAGCAACTTTAAATTTATATGTACATAATTTATTTAATCTGGTATTGAGGGCAGGTTTCAAATTTTAATCTTCATATACAATTATGAATTTATTTGCTATTTATATGGATTCTAAATCTTAGCGCCCGATGATAGATTCCCCTTCCCAAAAAATCTCCCCGAATTAATTAAAAGCTCGAAGATTCACCATTCTAAAACTATTTTGCTATATTTATTATGCATATTAAGCTGTTATAATTACTCTTTTGTTATTTTAAAATATTTTCATATAATAATATATAATTAATATGATAGATAAAATAATTATAAAAATAGGGAAAAAGATAGAATAATGAATAATGAAGTTAATAAAACTAAAAAATATATATTTTTCTTTTATGATTCAGCCTATGATTTCTATAATTAATATACCATCAATCTTATTTTTTAAGTCCATACTTTACAAATAACCCTTTTTCCTTTATATTATTCAATATCCTTTATTAAAAAACACTATTAAGTAATGCAATATTAATATTTAATAGTATATACAAAGAGAAAAACTTCTTCGTTCCTCTGACCCATCTTTTTTGACTTTTATTAAAAAAAGTATAAAAATAATGACTTTTAGCATAAAACATTGAATATATTCCTAAAGTGCCGGACAAAATACCTGTTGCCCATAAAATTTGGTAAAGCTTTTGATTTTGAGAGATTCTATCAATCTAAATTTTATCATTGGTTGTCAATAATGGATGGAAATATACTTTTTTCAGTATTTAATTTTAAGGAATATTTAACCATTGTTTCCATAATTTTATTGCAGATTATTAAGAAGGTAGCCTTGGATGAACTTAACTTTTTTATCTCCAAACTATTAAATCATTAATTTACATTATATTTATTGATAATGGGTATCATGTGTTGTCAAGATAATTCATTTTCAGGCTTAATACTATCTCCGACTTTTTATTTCCCTTTAGACTAAGCTATTGGTAAATAATTGAAATACAATTAAAGTGATTATCATGATTTAAATGATTAAACAAATAGATATGACGGTCGTTACTTTTACAAATAGATAGATTAAAAGAAATATTCCAAATTTTTGGCTTAATTGTCCCATAATAAAAAAAAGTTTGTTGATAAGGATTTCAATATACGTTAAAACTTCACACATCATCATAAACATATTTGTAAACGAGTTAGTTAAATAAATAAAAATTATTAGATTATTTAAACAAGTAAAGATAGTATTGACTTCTATTAGGTGGATTGCACAAAATATGATTATTCAGACTTATCGTTATACTATTTAACAACAATTTTTTAAGCTATAGCTAGAAAATGTTCAAAGTATCTTTAGCGATTGATTATTAATAAAAAAAATTCATAAGGTTTTTACGTTGTAAAATTGTATATTAATGGTAAATAAGAAGATATAGTGGTCGATGATTTCATTCCATGCAGATAGAATGGTTAACCAATATACAATAAACCTCAAGGGAATAATTATTGGCCTTGTATTTTATAGAAAGCTTGGGTTAAAATTAATGGTGGATATCAAAATTGCAAAAATAGGAGTCCTGAACATGCTTTATAGGAATTTTTAGGAATTCCTACAGCTAATTATCTAATTAACTAAAATGAATTAAAAATATCAAAATTATTATAAAAAAATAGCTAGATAAATATTCTTATAGCCAAGAGCTAGCCAAATGCAGGAGATATTAAGGGAGGACAGGTATTATATCTTTTGAATCATCATAATCTTGATATTAATAACTAATTACAGAATGTTTATTGCTTAACAACACCTTATGCATTAAAATATAATGGAGTTATTGATTTATAAAATTAAATAATTAAGTAGAAGTTAATGGTTCATTTCAAAATAAAAGAGAAATTATTTTCAAAACATTTATTTTTAGTTTAAAGATAAATCAAATCCATTTTTGATATTTTAGTGAAAGGATTTTTTAAATAAGGTAAAATGAATTATTACTTCCAATAATTATCAGGATAATAATATTTCTATCATTAGTTATAGATCGCTACAAAAATGCAAATGAATATTAAAGTACTTCAACATTATTAAGGATATGTAAAAGGTGATGGATATATATATTCACCTGCTTTATTAGATTTATGCGATTTAGAGAAAAAGAAAGTAATGTACGAAGGTTAAGATAAAACAATTTATGGAGATAAAGCTCTTAATTATATGGATTAACCATTTTCAACCCTAAGTAGTGGAAAATATTTGCTTAGAACTAAATTCTTATGGCATTATCCATAAAGAATAAAAAAATTTAATATTATTGCATATTCCAGATAAACTTTTGATATGCGTATTCTAGATAATAAAAAAGGAGAGCGTGCTTATAAAAATATTTTAATTAATTAGGCAAAAATTGATAATTAAAGGATGGTTAAAACATAAAAACTTAATTATAAAATGGTATGGCTTAATAAGAAAGGATTTTTATACCTTCATAATGTGATCAATAAGGAAGTAGTATTGAATTGTAAATTTAAAAAATGTGCTAAGTTGCATTTCTTTTTTATGAAAAAACTTATTAATGATTAAGAAAGCATTTCAGTGAAAATTAAATTATTTCCAAAAGAAGAAGACGTTATAATTTTCTAGCAAGCATATTGTTAGTAATAGTCCAAAATAGAAGATTATTAAATTTAAATCCTTTAATCATGATTATTTATTATTTAATAAATCAAATATATCAAAGAATTATCCTTTTCATCGTTTATTATCATATGATTTATCTAAACTCATATTTAAATATTAATCTTCACTTAATTTCAATTCTTTATAAAGAGATGATAAATTAACCATATTTTTCTTTTATGGTTTTTTTTATTGTTATTTATTTTTTTGAGGACCTTGAAAGATCATTTCCTTTCTTTAACTTTTTTATATAAATTATTATTGATTATACTCATTTCCTTTTTCATCGCTTATATTACTATATTATTTATCCATTATCTATTTATTTACTTATTTAAATTACTTTTTTATTAAGGAATAATTTATATTTTACTTTATTTTTTCCTGAAAATATCTTTTATTTTATTTTTAAGAAGTTGTTGACTCATTATGAAATTTTTGGTTATTAAATTTTTTTTAGTTTTTTTATTCATTTTCAAAATATTTAATTCTTTTTTATTAATTTTTAATTTCAGACTATATAATTTATTAAGGTTACTTCCTCTGTTTTTATTTCTATATATTTTTTAAAAATTAGCTTTTCAAGCTTATCTAATTTCTCTTATCAATATGCAATTTCATGAACTATTTTTAATTTTCTATTTATTAATAGCTTCTAATCTCATTTTTTTCAATTAAGCTGCCCTTTATCTATTATATATCTTGTAATTATTAATGTCATCATATATTATAAATGATTATCCATTTCTTTTGTTAATATGTACAAATTGATTTTTTTTACATTTTTTATATTAAATTATTTTTAGTATGCCTTCTATCTTTATTTTTATTCATCTAAATTTTCTTTTTGAAGATAATTTGTGGATCTTAAGGTGGGTTTTTTTTCTTATATCATTAATTCTCGTTAATCTTGCATTCCTACTTAAATCTTTTGGTTTAGTTTGAATATTTCTTAATTCTATTGGTTTATTTTTCTAGAGTATTTTTATTATAACTTCTGTGGTGGATGATTTAAATTAAGTAAAGCTTTATATTGAGCAAGAATTGAAGGTGGATTATATTCATATAATTGCCTTTCAGCCTTTGAAGATTATAAATCTGTTCTTGATTTTATCCAAATAAGCAGAATTTAATTTCACATTTAAATTTTTATAAATCTTATAAAGCATTAATATTGGAAGGCATTACATCCATAATCTTTTATTTAGTTTATTGCACTTTATGATTGAATACTTTACTATGGTCATTATATTATTGAAGTTGCCTTTTCTATATTTATCATACTCATTTTTACTAATATGTTATTGTGTCTTTTCTATTATAATATGCATTGGATAATGTAAAATTAGATAATCATTATTTTCCAATATACTATCCAATAGCCCATTCTATATTGGGTTTAATATATCCTTCATTTATTGCAATACCAGTAAAACCTGTCATTATTTTCATATTAAATTAACTACCATAATAAAGCCATTTAAAAGGTACTAAAGATATTCCTTAAGGCACTCCTTCATTTTCCATTTAATTTTTATTTGTATATTCATCTTTATCATTTTTCTTATTCTAATAATAATATTTTTCCCTTTTTTATTGCACCTTTTTAATCTATTCCCAAGTTTTTAAATACTCATTTTTTTTTTTATATTTATTATAAGGGAAAAAATTAACTACCCAGCCTTCTACTCTTGCAACACCACCACTGAAACCTCCCCCAACAATTTTATAGCAAGTATTCCAAAATGTTTTATCAACTATCCCTTTTCTAGCTTCAATTAATTTATCAATAATGGTAAGGAGAGGAACTGTCCAAAATTATAAATCATATTATTTAAATTGTTCTACTTTTTTCCTTATTGTTTGCCAATCTTCTATTGTTCCTGTCATTTTTACTTTTGATATTCCACACCTTGATTTTAATTTATATTAAAAGTAAGTTTTCATTGCATCCATTAAAGTAATATTAAAATTAGCTAAATATAAATCTGTTGTCGTTGAAAATTTAGATATAAATTGATCATAATTAGTTGAACCAATATTACATTTTATTTGATTTGACCATTAACCAAAACAATCTGCCCAATCATTATTTGGATTACCTTTGATAAAATTATCTCTATTGATAGTTAATGTTTTTTTACCATCAAAATCAACAAATTTTTTTCTTAATTTTTCATGATGAATGTCAATATGCTTTGTTACTCCTTGACAAATAGCTAACCAAATATCATCAGGACTTATCTCTAAAGGATAATGATATGCATATGCATAATAAAAAGTAGTTGCAAATGCATTACCATATAGTATCATTTTATATTCTTTAGATGATCTAGACCATGATTATAATACTATATTTTTCATTTTCAAATATTTTGTAATTGCTTATTAAACATTAGAATAATCCTTTTAAAAATTATCCTATATTTTAATTTTTTTATTGATTTAAAGGATAATATGGTTTTATTTTATTTTTTTTGATATCGTTTATTTTTATTCCTTAATAATTAATTCCCTTTTTTCTTTTATTTTTTAAATATCTTTTTATAGATTTTTTTTATCTGTACAATTTTCCATATATATTATGATATTATTTAATTACCCGAAATAATTAGTTAGTTGTTAATATATAATAAAATGTTTTTATTTATTAATAATGCATCAAATTAGTATTTAATCATTTTTTAAATATTGCTTATTTAGAAATATCACAAATGGCAAATATTCCAACTCCAATGATTTCAAACTTTATATTGAGCATTTATTTATCTGCAGGAAAATTATCACTTATCACAGATGTTAATTAATCTTATGACCACCAATGACTTCTATATCCACTATCATTTGTGAAATTCCCTTTTTCAAAATCAAAATCTTCAATTTTGCATGGCCCACAAAGCTAAGGATGTTTACTATAAAATTCTTAAAACCCTTTTTTTAAAGAGTTTTTATACCAACAACCAATAATCAGTTTACCACCAGGACCAGAACAAAGGAACATCTCTTTAATACATTGATTTCTAACTAATTATGGTAATATTCCAAATGTATTCATGCATAGGCAAACTATCCTTAATGTACTCTAATCCCAAAATAAATTGTCTTTTTTATAAATGTTGTTCAATATACAATTATTTAACTAAATTGCATTCCCTACTTATAACCTTACTTTACTATCTTTGTTTTATCTAAGTTTTTAATGCAATGAATATGCATAATTGACCATGTCTTTATTTAGTTCTACTCCAACAAGTAAATCATAAGTATCTATTACTTAACTAAATAATTAGGCTGTTCCAAAACCAACTTATATTAATGCAAATTTAGAATATTTTTTATCAATCTAAGCACGTATTTTTTTGAAGAATTATATTTAATATATGAATAGTTTTCCCATGATGCTATCCTTAACAGCTTAAGCATAAATAGCGTTACGCCAGACTATTGGATTCATTTAGTTCCAGACTTTCTCTAATTAATCCTTTTTATTTATCTTAGTTTACTATTATTTGATTTATGGATTTAAGGGAATACTTTTAATTCCGCTTTCTTAACCATTCATTTTAATTTCCATATAATTTTATTTTGATAATATAACAATTAATTTTTACAATTGTAATTTCGATTTTAATTTTATTTACTGTTTAATTTTATTTTTTAAAAATTAATTAATATTAAATCTATTTAAATCATAACTATATATATTATTTATTTTTATCTATTGTATAAATTTATTTTATTGAATTAATTTTTTATATTTTAATAGCTATAATATTATGAAAAAACTAATGTAATATTTTAAATATTAAAAAAAATTAATTCTATTAAGAATTGAATTATATATTAATTTAAATATATAATTTTATTCTTGTTAATATATAAATTTATTGATAGTATAATCATAATCAAATACAATCATCATAGAATCACTTAAATAAATATAATTTCAAATATCAAACTGCAAAATTTCTCCTTTTCCTGCCTACATACTTAGAATCATGCCTAATTTACACTCCTCTACGTTTATGTCTCTACCTTTTCCGAATAGCTATTTGCCTTCCACTATTCCCTTTTTTTCCCTTCCTGATTTTTTTTCTCTTATCCACAATAATTTTATTTTCCTCTTAAATTTCCTCCTCACCCCCAATTTCAACTATCCCCAAATTTCTATTCCCACCAGCTTACAAAACCAAAAATATTTTTTTCGCTTTAGTGGAATTTGGATTATCAGTAATTATTCCACCCGAAAAACCAGCTCTCATGGCAGCTGTAGTGATCATTTATAATTGAATTGCACCATCAGGGTAGAATTGGAGTACAGCTCTTCCTTGCATCTTCAAACAATTATATAAACTTTGGAAGAAAATTGCTAATCTTTTAAATGGATTATAATTTTTCTTGGCAGCTACACAAAGCCATTGTATAGCACTAATAGAAATAACAGCATCAAAGACTCCTGCTCTAAATTTAAATCCTTGTCCAATATCAACTTATAGTACATCTGATTAATCATCTTCATTTCTTGCAAGATTTAGCATATCTTTGCTTATATCTATTCCTATCCATTAATGTCCATTTTAATTAAGTAATCGGCCAGATATTCCAGATCCACAGCCAACATCCAATATAAATGATTTTTATTTAAGGTTTAATAATTATAATGCCCTTTCTGTCAATTGTACTTGAACTAATTGTATTCTAGTACTATTAGCATATTTCTAGGCCATTTATAAGTTATAATAAAATTCTGCAGGAAGTTGATTTTCTGGTCTACTCATATTAATTAAATGTTTTATTAATCGTTTGAAATTGAATAACCTAACATTTAAAAAATAAAGATACTTAATGATAAATGGTCAGATATACAAAATGATATAGATAAATAAAAACAGAATAGAAATTATATGATTGATTAGCAACAATAATATTTAGAGGAAAATTATGGTAAATATAGAGCTATAACATAAAATAAATTTAATATTTTAGGAGATCGAATTAATTGTATTAATTAGTTCATACACTAGGATAAGCAATCTTTTACAGCTAATTAATAACAATTTGAAAGAGAAATCAAATAAATGTAGGAAAGTTTATAAATTTTGATAGAAAATTAAAAAGTGAAAAATAAAATTATGGAATAAAAAATAGGGAAAGTATTTTAGGATAAAATTGAAGATGTTTTTGATTAATTTTAGAAACATGGGGTAGAATATTAACAATAAACTTAAAAAAACCTTTATGAAGTGAAACAAAAACTTGATGGTATTTAAAAATCAATTGTTTCATAAAAGAAAAAAAGATAATAAACTACTTCTGCTATTACTTAAAGTATATAAATTGAATTGAATAATATATATTCAGGTTTGGCAAGTTAAAAGAAATTGAGAGAAGAAACTAATTTAAAAATGTATAAAATGATATAAGAAATACATTATAAACTAGGTCAATAAATTTGTATAGAAAAAAAATGTCGAGAGAGTAATTTTGATGGTTTTTTGAGGATTTTATAATAAACTTATAAGAAACTTTAACATAAGATCAATGATAGATGATAATTTTAATGAAATTATAAATGATTAATATATCAAAATATTTATTTTCCAATATTAACTACATTTATCCTCATTTAAAACCTCAAAGTATTCAAAATTTCCTCAAACAACAGGGATTAACATGGCATTTGATAAACAGGTTAATAAGATTAAAAAAAATACAAATTGGAAAACAATTTCATTAGTAAGTGATATATCCTAAAAGAAATTATCAATTAACTTATTTAGATTGTATTTAAATAAAATAAAGCATTGAATTAAAGAAGAAATAAAATAATAATAAAGTTTCAGTCTAAAGAGCATTAAATGAATTTTAATAAATGTGTATTTATTAAAATTAAAACATAATAATATTAAATAAAAAACCAGGATTTTCAACTCAAGGTGATAAAGATGTTCGATAAAATATATATAGTTTAATTAAATAAATAAGGCCATTTGACTTTATAACAATTGTTCATAGATTAGATAAGCTTTGTTCTGGTACATTATTGCTTTGCAAAAATAGATAAATTTCGTTAATTATTAATAAGATAATATAATAAAAAAAAGATATTTAAAAATTTTATTTAGCAATTTGTGAAGGGAAACTTAATAAAAAGGATGGGATTATAGATTGTTATATATCTTAAAATAATAAGCATAAAGTAATACTTGATAAAGAAGGAAAGCGTTCAAGAACATTATTTTCATATATATCAAATAAATAATAAAACTCTCTTTTATTATTAAGAATAAAAGATGGTAGAAAGCATCAAATAAGATGTCATATGTCATAGGTATTATAAATGCCTGTTGTAGGGGATAGAAGATATGGAGCAAAAGCAAATAATAAAGACTTTATATTTTTGCATTCATATGCTTATAAGATAAATAACATCAAATAAATTGGAAAGATTCATTAAATTTAGAATAAAGTTGGTAAAATTAGATTTTAATAAGATAATGTTATTTTTTATTCTTATATTCCTTAAATTTGGTAATTGACAATCAAATAAAAATAAATAATATAGAATAAAATTAAATAATTGTCCAGATTATAATTTTGAGAGAGAGATTTATCAATTTATTTTTATTTATTTCATATACATTTAATTAATTTATAATATTGACCATTCATTTGAAGAACCTTTCCATGAATAATTTTAAGTGCTAACTAAATCATTAGAAATGCTTTTAATGGCTGCAAAAATTATAAATGATAGTGTTATTATCGTTACAATTGTAGGTACAACAAATCCTATTAATTTTCCAAGTATAATATTATAAATCATTGAAATACCTGCAACAATTAAGGAAATCGCAATGATTACAGCATTGAATTATTTATTTGTTATTTATTATTTCATTATTTATTTATAATATGAAAAAGCATCCTAAATTTGAGGAAAGGGGTTGGGGTTGGGGTTGGGGTTGGGGTTGGGGTTGGGGTTGGGGTTGGGGTTGGGGTTGGGGTTGGGAGATATTAAAATAAAACAAAAAAATATATACAATGGAAAATAAAAACACAATTGCAAAGAGACAACAATAAATTTATTAAAGAAATTTAAAAAAGGTCAATAAAATTAAATAAGAATAAAAAGGCAGATCATAAAGAATATAACAAAAGGAAATATAAAGATTAAAAAAATATAAAATAGAAAGATATATGTAATAAATAAAAAAGTTTAATAAATAAATAAGAGAAAAGAATTCCTATAAAAAGAATTAATATGAAATACTAAAAATACTTAATTAAATATAAGATCCATAAATTAAATAAGGAATATAAATTATGAATATTAATGATGGTATTTGTGTTTTATGTTTTACAAATAAAGCTGTGATTATGATGAAAAAATGCAAACATTTAATAAGTTGTTCACATTGCAGCTTTATTTTAAAAATGCATGGAAAATGTCCTTTATGTCGAGCTTAATCTAAATACTAGATTATAGCATAAATATGAAATTATAATAATAATAATCATCATTGATACCCAGACCCAGGTAATTAACCTAAATGAAAGGTTGAATAATTTAATCTAAACTGGAAATAATTATGAAGATTTAGTTTTTACTTTAATTTTTTAGCTACTCTAAATTTTTATACTATGGATAAATATTTAGCAAAAGCATAAATTTGAATAATATATATATTTTATTTAATTATTCAAACATTAGAAAAGAAAAATTAACTAAATATTTATGATTCATTGTCGATTTTCACATAATTTATTGTTATTAATTTTGTTCGGTAATAAATTAATTAAATTATATTAAATTGTTATCAGTAATTAATAGTTATAATTATTATCAGTTTCAACATTTCCATAATTTATTATGCTTTTGTTACGTCACTTTCATTGGGAATGACGTAACAAAAGCATAACAACTTATCCCATTGTTAATCAGAAAATAATAAAAAATGAAAAATATTAAAACTCTTCAGTAAATTTATACCCTTAAAGATTTATAGTTTAAACATCAAATAACTAAAAAATGCATTAATAAAATGAATTTAAATAAATTTTTTTAATTTTTTTTTCATTATTTTTAAATAATTTCATAATATATATACAATATTCAAATTTATGCTTTTGCTAAATATTTATCCATATTAATATTAAAATTTAAAATTGTTTACTACTATTACTAATTCATATTTTAAACTTTATTAAATACTAATCTACTAAGTACTTTTTTATAATAAAGATAAAAGGATTCAGAATAATTTGGGTTTAAATAAAATAAATTTTAAACTTTTATCTTTTTTAATAAACATATATTAATAATTGTAAAATGACTTCATAAATATCAATAAAAATTAGAATCAACATCTTTCCAAGCCCGAAAAAAGCAGTCGTACAAGATATTTTTTTTTTTAATAATAATAAATAATTTAAATATTTTCAATTATATTTGCTTAATATATTTTTAGATAATCTAACAATTTTTTAACTTTAATAATTTGCTATAAATAATCCTTTATTTTAATCTAAATAAATCATTCTAGACCTATTTTACAGATACTATTTTTTTATTTTTATTTATTTAATAAACGCTCCATCTTTAACTTGAATAAAACTTAAATCTGATTAATAACTACAAACTATTATTCTTCCATCATCCCATTTTTATAGCCCATAAGGAGCTTTAAAATAAAATTAGCTTATGAAATTATCATTTTCATAAGAAACAATTCTATTATTCATGAAATCTGAAATATAAATTATCTATCTAATTTTAACTATTCCAATTGGTCCATTTAATTTTTAATTTTATTTTTTTCTATCATTACTTACAACAACACTTACTTTATCATTTTTTAATTTATATATTTAATGCGTTTCTCTATTACTGAAATATACAATATCATTTTATAAAATTAATCCCATACAAAATTACTTTTTCTTAATTACTTTAATATTACTATAAGGTTAAATTGTATCATCATCTTAAATTTTGTATATTAATCTTGTAATATAGTCTTGAAATATTATAGTATTTCCATCCTTTGCAAATACATTAATATTATATTATCTTTATCCAATTTATCTTAATTTATTTGATTTTAAATTTAAAATTGTGATTTTTGATTTATTTCCTGCCATTATTAATTCATTAACATTCAATATCATCGCAAAAGGATTACAATGCTAATTCTTATAGGTAAAGCAATCTTATTTAAATGTATAATAAGATTTTACTTATTCTAATTATAAAGATTAATTTTAACTTTATTATATAGAATTTTATTTGTTTTAGATAATTTAATGTTAATTATATTATAGATTATTTTAAAGCTATATTTTATTATGTTTATTTATTTATTTATAATTTTAATTATTATTTTTTTATTCTATAGTGTTATTGTTATTTTATTTAATATCATTACTTTAATTAATTTTATTGTTTTTATTAAATTCATATTCAATCAATTCTGATTTATGTTTTATTTATTATCGATTAAAATTTGAATTTATATTATTATTACTTTATTATGAAACTCTTGTAAAAGATAAACATTATTATTATACTTATATTTTTTCCTATTTTTACTCTTTATTAATATTATGTTAAAAATAGTTCTTACAATAATTTTCCATCAATTTATTCTTACAATAATTTTCCATCAATTTAATTTATTTTTTAATAGATTATATTCTTTAATTCGTAAATTCCTAATATTTACTTAAATCAGCTTTTTAATTGCTTATTTTAATTTATAATATTTCTTTCCTATTTTATATTAATTAAATAAATAAGGAAATTTTGTTCACCTATTAATTTTCTCCTAATAATCTTTTTTATATATTCATTCTACTAAAAGTTAGTTTTTTCATAGATTTATTTTTATTCGTTTCTTAAATAATATTTCTAACGTTACTAATCTCTTTGATTAGATTATTACATTAATTTATTAATTTGCTCAGTATTTGTTTGTCCATATTATTTCTTTTTTAATCATTAATATATTTTTTTAAAGGAATGTTCTGATCTAAGAAATTATGGTAATTTAGATTACTAAATTAGCTACAATAATTGCAATATATTTTTTTTAAATCAATATCGATTTTTGTTGCATTTTATTATTTACATTATGCGCAAATACCTATATTTAAAATTGATTGCAATATTTTGCTTCTATTTTTCTAATGCTAATTGATTTTTTAGACCAAATTATTTTATTACATTTTTAAATAAATTTATACTTATTTTAAATGATAAATAGTATGTAAATAAAGTAATTCATAAATAAAAATTAAAAAAAAATTTTAAATATATATAAAATCATAAATGATTTAACTAATCAATTATTTGTTTTTTATTTCATAAATAATCAATTTTTGTATAATAAGAAATAATTTCTATAAACTATTATAGTAAAATAATATAATCAATTATTAAATTCAATAAAAAATATAGCTAATTACAAAATTATATATTTAGTATAATTTATTTATATTGATATCTTGAAAATATTAAAATTAATATAATTTTAATGTTTAGCATTATTTTTCAAACAAGGAATAAAGTTTTAGTATTTATATATAAAATAAATAGTAAATTATTTACTAGGAAACATTAATATCAATAATTTATATAAAGTTATATTTATTATAATATTAAATCAAATTTATGAAAAATATAAATTTAATTTTTATGTATTAATTACAAAAGTATATAATACTGATTTAAAATTATCTATTAAATAAATTCTATTATATGATTTTATAATAATGAAAAATAATTTATAGTTGCAACAATAAAATTCTCTAAAATATGAATTCAGAAAATCATTGTTATAGACATCTAGAAATTAATTTTGCAACTATTATGATTTTCTAATGGTGGCTAAGAAACTGAATTTCAGATTTGAAGAGACAGATCACTTAATGTAACTAAAAAAAATATTTATCTCAAACAATAATAAAATAAATAAATAAAAACTTTCTTAAATGTTATAAGTCAAACAAATGAATTATCCTCTTTCAATATAAAACAAAATGTATTATTTTAATAAGAATTGTTAAATTTAATATTGAACTCTTTGATGTTATTGATGAATAAGAAGATTAATAAGATTAACAATACATATAAACTAATATAAGGGATAGATAACTTAACAAAAAAGCTTAAATTATTATTAATATGAAACTCAGAGACTTATAAACCAAATTAAGCACAGCTTTAAAATCTATTTAATATATTTTGGGAAATTATGATAGTCATTTTAATGTGTTTAATTATTTTGATAGTGATAAAGATGGAAAAGTTGGATTCAAATAGTTTTTTTATATTATTAATAAACATTCCTCTTAAAAATAAAAAATTAATATAGATGATATGAATAATATTTTTAAAGTTCTTGATAGAAAACAAACTAAATTAATAGAGTATGATGAATTCAAACTTATTTTTAATAAAAGTTTATTTTATAAAGATTTGTATGAGTGTTATTAATAAAAAATTAATAAATAAACTTTACAAAAAGCCTAAATTGAATAAAATAATAAAAACATTCGAGTTAAATTGCCTCTTAGAAAATAAAATTTTTCATTAAAAATAGAATAAAAAGTTCCATTAGTATTTGGTAAATATTCTACTAAATTTGGTCCCTTAAAATAAAAACATAGAAAATAATAGTCGTTCAGTCAGGGAAATAAAACCAAATACTAAAAAAAGCTATAAATGAGATTAACATTTCAAAAATAGAAAATAGAAAAAATTCTCAATAAAAACAAAAAATCTATAAGAGATCAAAATAAAAATGTAACAATAGCTAGCAAACTTAGATAAATATTCACAAGAAAAGTAATTTTACCAAGATAGTAATTATTTTAATATTATAAACATCAGAACAAAGTAAAAAAATCAACTAAAAATCATCAAGTACAATTTAAATTAATGAGATGGGATGATTGATAATTTATTTAAACATAAATAATAATGATCAACAACAACCCCCTTTTTTATTTTTTTTAGATTTATTACCTAATTTTTTTCTATCATCTCTTTCTTAATCCTTATTATTTTATCCTTATTCTAACTTTTCAGCAATTGTTGTAAATAATTAATTAATACCTTTATCTTATTTAGCTGAGACTATATTAAGCAATGCTCCAATAGACCTTGCAAATGCTCTAGCTTCTTAATATTTAACTTATTAAATATCAATAAGATCACTTTTATTGCCGACAATGACAATAAGTATATTTTTAGGTCCATTTTATTGAATTTAGTTGATCCATTGTTTTAATGCCTTAAATGACGACTTTGAAGAAATATCATAAACAACTAATGCAACTTTTGAATCTTTATAATAAATTCTAGTGATTGATTGGAATTTTTATTGACCTGCTGTATCCCAAAATTGATATTTAATAGATTTATTATTTCCATATTTATGTGTTTTTTAAAGGAATGATGCACCTAATGTACTCTATATATGCTAATTAAATTTATTTGAAATAAATCTTACTGTAATACTGCTTTTACCAACTCCAACCCCACCTACTACAACGACTTTAACTTCTTTATTTTTAATCATTAAATATATATAAATATTATCAGAAAAGAGATTTAAATTAAAAATAGAATTTAATTAATTTATTATTATATCTATATGGGAAATAAAGGAACTTAATTTTAAATACCTTAATTAGGATTCCTTCAAAGATTTTAAAAAATTATATTGAAAGACCCATGCACATATATTAAATAAATCTCTTCAAAGAGAGAATATCTTCTTAGAGAAATTAATTTCAATGATAAAATATAATTTTAACAATCTTTTAAAAAAGCATTTAAATTCAAATAATAAAAAAGACATTAAAATATTGCCTCAATTAATTAAATTTATCATTTCAATGAGCAAAAATATTGTTCAAATAATTTTAAAATGTATATAATTATCTAATTACCCAAAAAGACAATTTATGATGAATATTAGATAAGAAAAGCCAATAAGAAATTATTTAATTAAGCTTAATTATGGAGTATTTTGGTTAGTTGTATAATGGCTTTATCATACTTTTAAAGACATAATATTAGACATTAAGCATTAAAATTAACTAATATTTTTATCACCTAATAAGGAAAAATAAAAATTTGTGATCCATAGTTAATAAATTAACCTCCAAATTATATAAATTAAAATGAAAAAGCATATCTCGCTCCTCAATTAATATTTAGAACTAATTAATTATCATTTAAATAATCTATTAAGTGTGATGTTTATACATTAGCTGTTTTAATGATGTAATTAGCTTTTATGAATAATTTATATGATTTTTATTCATAAAATCAACCAATTTAAAATTTACTTAAGTAAAAATTATTTATGTTATCAAAAAAATATTCTAAATAGTTTATTATATTTTTAAACAATATGCTTAATCAATAGGAAAATAGGTCAACTTTTATTTAACTATAAAAAATAATTCAATTATAGGAGGAATCTGTACAGTCTGAAAAAAACGATTAAAAGAAAACATGTAAAAATAATAAAAGAAATAATTTTATTTAGAGAAAGAATAATAATAATTAATGGAGTTAAAATATAAAGAAAAAGGAAATAATATAAATTAAATAAAGTAATAAAAAAGTACAACATTCAATTAATAATAATAAAATAAATTAAAGATCTTCATAATGTAATTATTAACCTACAAAATTAAAAAAATCTAATACTAGAGAATAAAATAAAAAGCTTCAATAAAATTTAAAAAATCAAGCTAAAAAAAGATAATTAAAATAACCTATAAAATAATAAAAAAATATAAGTTTGTAGATTAAAATTAATAAAATTTAAAAATGCGATAAAGATAAAATTATAAAGGATAATATTCCATTTGATAATTATGCTTTTTTAAGTAATTATGATAAAAAATATAAAACTATTTATTAAAAAAATTAATTTAATTTAAATAATGATTTGACATAATATGATAAATATATAAAATCTAAATAAAATTTAAGTTTATAAAATACAAATCAAAATTTAAAAACTTAATTCATGTCGCCAATTGCAGAATTATAAATTTAATAAAATTAAAGTTCTAAAAAATTTTTTGAAGGATAAAATAGAAAATTGAATTTCAGTGAAATGAAATAAAAGTTAATTCAAAAATAAAAAAAGGATTTTTATTAAAAACAAAAGAATCAATTATCAAATAAAAAATATTTAGATTATATAAAAGATTAAGAATCCTTAACTTTATAGCAAATAAATTTATCTTCATAATTAATTAATTTATCCAATAAATCACCTTCAATTCCTAATTTAAATTTTCCACTATAAAAATAATCTAATAAAAAAAGTTAATAATAATAAAAAAAAAATAAAACATTAAATCCTCCAATAATTCCTTCAAAAAATGTTCAAAGATATTAAAATTAAATTCATTAATTTAATTTTAAGTCTTTTAAATAAAAATTATTTCATTAGAATAAACCTTATTAATAAAATTTACTTCAGTACCAAACTAAACATTACTAAACAAATAGATGTTAATAACAATAAGTCCCTGTAATAACATTTAAAAATTTAAATAATGTATAAATTAGAAATCAAAAAAAGAATGTTTAATAGTTTAAATTCAATTCCAATAAATCTATAAATATTCCTATGATAAAACTTAATACCAATTATTTAATCAATCCTTCAAATATAAAATAATAGCAATACAAAAATAATGAAAGAAATATGAATAATCAAAATTATATAAACTTATTTAATTAATAAAATAAATATAAACCATTTGATGTATAATAAAAGATTAATAATAAATATTAGAATACATATATACCAATTCATCCTAATAATTTTAAATATTCAAATAAGGTATAATTAACATACCCAGTAGTGTACGATAATATATAAAAAAGAAAAAACAATTTATGAATAATTTAATTAATTATTATTATTAAATAAAATATGTCAACATTTATTTTGTAAAATGTAGATAATTTCAAACATATTTTACGTATTCTGAATACCAATATTGACGGTAAAAAGACAGTTCCATATGCTTTAACGGCAATAAAAGGTATTGGCAGAAGATATTGTTTCCTAATCTGTAAAATCTTAAAGATCAACAATAATTAAAGAGCAGGATATTTAACTTAAAAGCAATGTGACGAAGTGGCAAACATAATTGCTCATCCTTAACAATACAACATTCCAAAATGGTTCCTTAATAGGCAAAGAGACTACAAATAGGGGAAGAATTTACAAATGGCCTCAAACATTCTTTAAACTAAATTAAGGGAAGATATATAAAGATTGAAAAAGATTAAATGTAATAGGGGAATAAGACATCATTGGGGATTAAGAGTCAGAGGACAACATACCAAAACAACAGGAAGAAGAGGAGCTACAGTAGGAGTCTAAAGGAAAAAGAAATGAATATTTCATATTTTATTTTCATTTGTATTTTTTCACAGATTTTATATTTATTAGTGTTTTTATAATGATTAGTGTTTTTATATTTATTAGTTTTTTTATTATTCGTAATGTATTTTTTATTATTACTCGTAATTGATTTTTTCATTTTTTATAAAATATGGATTTATATATCTTTAATTTATATTATTTATAAGTTATGTTTCTCTATAATTATTTTATTCAATTTAAATTACTTATGGTTCAATTCCTATCATATTTTTAAATCTTTGTGAGAATAATGATAAAGTTAAAGATGTGAATAAAACAAGTATAAGAACTATTATTTTAATATGTTTATAATTTACAGTTGTAATTTGTAATCCTAAAGCAAATGCAATGGCTCCTCTCATAAGTCCAGAATACCATAAAATTGATAATTACCTCCAATTCAATTTCTTTTTAATTTTAAATATAATTGAAAGTATTGCAACAGTCATAACAATTATAAATCTTCCTAATAACATGATAGGTAAAATTATAAAAGAGAATGAAACAGCAATAAAATTAGTTTGAATTTAAATAGCTGATATGCCTAAATAAATGAATACAAAAGCTTATGCTAGAAATGAAGTTGCCTAAAATGCTAATCCAGCTCCACTTTTAGCTTCTGGTAATAAATTTTTTGTGCAATATGAGCCTAATATAATTCCACATACAAATAAAGCAATTACTCCAGACATATTCATAAATTCAGCTATAATATAGCAAAAATAACTACCTAACAATAAAACAACAATTTAAAGAGTTGATTAATCATTATCAAATTATTGCCATTTATAATAATAAGTCAATCCAAATCCAAATACTATTCCAATAATAATACTTAATACTAAGAGGATAATAAATCTTTTTGATATAGATAGAAATATATCAATTGTAAATCCATTGTCTTATAATTCCTTTGCAAATTATACGATTGTCCTAAATAGGATTATAGCTATTGCATCATTTACTATTCCTTCCCCGAAAAGGATAGAATTCAGTCTAGGAAATCTATCTGCTCGGACTATAGATAATACTGCCACTGAATCAGTTGCACATAAAACGCAGCATAGAAGCATTATTTAAGTTGGATAAAATTTACCCAAAAAAATTTTTTAATTTATGATTGACACTATTATGAATAGAATTATAAATGAGATAATTGTTCCAATTATTCCTAAATATGAAATTATGCCAATATTTTAAAAAAAATTTGATTTTCTGAGAGAAAATCCACCAGCAAAAATGATTGGTGGTAATAACAAATTGAAAAAAACTTGATTTGAGAACTCTATTGAATGACCATAGATCATATTGAATAATAAAGAAAATAAAAATCCTAATAGCATTGCAACAGCACTTTAATGTATGAATGTTGTTTGAAAATAATTTTTTTTTATTGCTCGACCTACTATTGCATACAGAAATAATACAATTAGGATTATTATCACTTATTCTTATACTTGCTATTAATCACTTTATTATAACATTAAAATATAGATTTTAATAATTTCATACATTTTATAGTATAATAAAAAAGCATTTTTCTATTTATTATTTTAATAATTAATTTAAATAAAGATGTCTATAAATTTACATAAGTTCGATAATTAAGAATAGTAAATTTATTATAAGTGGACCATGTCTTATGCTAGTTTGGGATGATAATTAGTAAATAAAAATAATATAAAAAAAATAGAATAATCAATTATTTTAAAATAAAAAAACATAAAGATGGATACCATCATAAGTGATTAAAAAAA